>NW_028245516.1:0-58815 GCF_964263255.1 Lissotriton vulgaris
ACTAAATCTTGCCATATTTTCTTATTCTTTGTCGGAACCCCATTAACCAAGATAACCAGAGGTTCCTCTTCCACTTTTTCTATTCCAATTGTGTTAATGTTTTTGTTCAAATCTAGAGGCAAATAAACAACTCTTCCCTTTAATCCTCTCTGTAAATCTGCTGGAGGCAATTTCCCTGTCTTTGGCTCCATTCTTACAATAGCCTGAAAGGGATGGATACTTTGAATCAAAATAGATTCATAAGTATTTAAATCCTTCAATTCAGAAGGAATCTCAACCAATTCCAGATTATTATGAACTGCCCTAGCAGGCATCTGGTTTTGGTTTAATTTATTACAACAATAAGTACACACACGTTGATCCGATCCCAAATCAAAATAATTTTCTACCATCAAGTATGTGGCTAAATCCTTCCATTCACTATTATTTTCCCTTTCACTTTTTGCATATAAATCCACTACCTTAGTCTGATTCTTATAATAAGTGCGTCGACAACATACACAAGTGAAATTAGGCCTCTCACTTGATTTCATCTGAAACGTGGCAATTTCCTTCTGAAAATTATCTGTACTGGAAACCTGTACATTATCTTCCACATTACCCTCTACTTCAGGGTCAATTTGAACATTCTCATCTTTACTACCAAAGTAACAAAACTCAATTTCTTCACAAAGATTCTTCACATCTATTTCAGAACCATGCAAAAGAGCAGCACATAACTGTTTAAGCATAATTGCTGGACTCTTAGCATAATACAACATTCTCACTAATTTTCTCACTTTATTATGATGCACTGCTAGCATCCTGAAATGATGAAAAACACTCTGGCATACTCTCCTGGAAAGACAAGCCAGTGAATGACCACGCAAACCTGTCATTTGTCTCACTCTGCAAGGATCTAAATCTTGCAACAACTTCATTTTCTGCTTCAAACTTTTCTTATTAAATGTCCGTATAAAATCACATAGCAAATTGATGGAAACCTGTCGCACACTGCAAATAGAACTACACTTCCAAATGTACACAGGACCCTTAGGACGTCTTCCTAAAACCTCATCACTTAGCGCCTCTTCTGTCTCTGTTGTCACAAGTAGTTCTTTTTCAACTGGACAACCATCCTTCACTTCATAAGCTCGACCACTGATGTCAACTGCATGCACCAAATCATTATCCTGAAAATAAGTCTCCTCATTAAAAAATGCCTCAGAACTTGAACTATGCATCCATTCTCCAGAAAAAACTTCACAAAAGTTAGTACGATTTACTACTCTCTTCCATCTACTTTTTGTTTTGAAATCAGAAATTACCTTGCTTAGTTTCCTAATTCTATTGATTACCAAAATAAACAACTTTCGCTTGATTTCAAAAGCATGATCAATAATTTTCTCTACATTTTTCTTCTTCCTATAAAATGCCGCTTTCTGTTGGCCTTTCTTTTTAATATTTTTCAATAAATTAACTAATATCCTATTACGGAACATTCGTTGTCGAATGTCCCTAAACTGTTGTTTCCTTCTACTATCATGCACAGAGTTATCTCTTCCTCTACCAGTAACATTTGTGATGGGTCTCTCCTTTCCATTTAAATTACTTCTCTTTTTGTTAAGAGACACATTTTTTTGAGCAAAATTTTTTTTACTACAAATATTTCTTAAGAATGATTTCGTGCTCTTACCCGGACCTTTCTTGGTGTTTTGACAAGTATTTGGGGAAGAGGACTGCTGCAATAAAACATCATCCTGCTGTCTTTGACGTTTTCTAGCCTTTCGTATTCGACTTCTGGAAGGCATTTTCCAAACTATGAAAGAATCTGCAGTTGAATCTGTGAAAAAATATAATATAAAATGTTATTAACCACTATTACCAAACAGTAAATAAATAACAGTCATCTAAAACTTAATGCTGTACTAATTATTTAACATAGCAAATATTTTCCACCAGCACTGCATCACAAAAATGACACTCAATGGTACAAAACAGGCATACAACACTCATAAATCACTCCCTAATATTTTAAATCATTAATTCAGGATGACGATAAGATGTAGCCTATCTAAAGGTTTGTTTAGGCCCAGATCTTTGGACTGGGGTGAATGTGTGTCATTGATCCACATTCAGTCCATCACCTGTTTTGTTTATTTGAGGTGAGGCCAACACATGGTTGCAGATAAGATTTTCACTGAAAAAAAACCAAGGTAAAAAAACATGTGAAGGCCTACCAATGAAGTAAATCATTAAATGAAAACCAATACATTTCTGGAAATATGCACTACTAGTGCTTCATAAGATGTTTTGGATCATATTTATAAGTTATTTGAGTATCTAGTATGCTATTTTACATTCTTCATGGTGCAAATTTATTGTAAATACGCTCCCACCTGCGGTTGGCAAATTTAGATTTTGATTATGGGAGTTAGATAGGCATGTTAATAATTTCCCAAAAATGGTATATAACCCCAAACAACCTTTGAAGCAAATGCTCTTAGCCATGTTATCCACCTCCCATTGGATAACATGGCTAAGAAATGCTTGCAAATGTGATAAAAAAAGGCCTGCAATGCATGAATAACGCAGAAAAATCAGCGATATTCATGCATTTTCCAACAAATGCTCTTAGCCATGTTATCCACTTCCTATTAAATAACATGGCTAAGAACTGCTCAGGGCCCCATGAGGAACGCTTTCCATTTAAAAAGGGAAAAATAACATCAAAGACACTAAAATGCCTTCTAAATATGAACCCAAACAACCTATGAAGCAATGTGAAAAAAACGGCCACAATGCATGAATATAGCAGAAAAATCAGCGATATTCATGCATTTTCCAGCAAATGCTCTTAGCCATGTTATCCACTTCCTATTAAATAACATGGCTAAGAACTGCTCAGGGCCCCATGAGGAACGCTTTCCATTTAAAAAGGGAAAAATAACATCAAAGACACTAAAATACCTTCTAAATATGAACCCAAACAACCTATGAAGCAATGTGAAAAAAACGGCCACAATGCATGAATATAGCAGAAAAATCAGCGATATTCATGCATTTTCCAGCAAATGCTCTTAGCCATGTTATCCACTTCCAATTAAATAACATGGCTAAGAACTGCTCAGGGCCCCATGAGGAACGCTTTCCATTTAAAAAGGGAAAAATAACATCAAAGACACTAAAATACCTTCTAAATATGAACCCAAACAACCTATGAAGCAATGTGAAAAAAACGGCCACAATGCATGAATATAGCAGAAAAATCAGCGATATTCATGCATTTTCCAGCAAATGCTCTTAGCCATGTTATCCACTTCCAATTAAATAACATGGCTAAGAACTGCTCAGGGCCCCATGAGGAACGCTTTCCATTTAAAAAGGGAAAAATAACATCAAAGACACTAAAATACCTTCTAAATATGAACCCAAACAACCTATGAAGCAATGTGAAAAAAACGGCCACAATGCATGAATATAGCAGAAAAATCAGCGATATTCATGCATTTTCCAGCAAATGCTCTTAGCCATGTTATCCACTTCCAATTAAATAACATGGCTAAGAACTGCTCAGGGCCCCATGAGGAACGCTTTCCATTTAAAAAGGGAAAAATAACATCAAAGACACTAAAATACCTTCTAAATATGAACCCAAACAACCTATGAAGCAATGTGAAAAAAACGGCCACAATGCATGAATATAGCAGAAAAATCAGCGATATTCATGCATTTTCCAGCAAATGCTCTTAGCCATGTTATCCACTTCCAATTAAATAACATGGCTAAGAACTGCTCAGGGCACCATGAGGAACGCTTTCCATTTAAAAAGGGAAAAATAACATCAAAGACACTAAAATGCCTTCTAAATATGAACCCAAACAACCTATGAAGCAATGTGAAAAAAAACTGCCGCAATGCATGAATATAGCAGAAAAATCAGCGATATTCATGCATTTTCCAACAAATGCTCTTAGCCATGTTATCCACTTCCTATTAAATAACATGGCTAAGAACTGCTCAGGGCACCATGAGGAACGCTTTCCATTTAAAAAGGGAAAAATAACATCAAAGACACTAAAATGCCTTCTAAATATGAACCCAAACAACCTATGAAGCAATGTGAAAAAAACGGCCACAATGCATGAATATAGCAGAAAAATCAGCGATATTCATGCATTTTCCAGCAAATGCTCTTAGCCATGTTATCCACTTCCAATTAAATAACATGGCTAAGAACTGCTCAGGGCCCCATGAGGAACGCTTTCCATTTAAAAAGGGAAAAATAACTTCAAAGACACTAAAATGCCTTCTAAATATGACCCCAAACAACCTATGAAGCTCTAACAGTACATATCCTGAAATTTAATTCATTTCAAAATTCGTTTTTAAACACAGCATATAAATCAATTGTATACCTGCATTCATGAAGAAATGACTAAAAATGTCCTTGAGACACATGAAAGTGTTTTCTGGAATGCCCTAGCACCATTTTTGGGACACTATTAACATGGCTAGGTAACTCCCATAATCAAAATCTAAATTTGCCAAGCACAAGTGGGAGCGTATTTACAAGACACTTGTCCCATGAGGAACACTTTACATTTTAAAAGGCGAACACAACATCTTAGACACTCAAATACCTTATAAATATGGCCCAAAACAACCTATGAAGCTCTAGCAGTACATATCTAGAAATGTAATTGATTTCTTAAATCGTTTTTAAAAGCAACATATCTGTTTCAGCTTACATAACAGACCATGAAATGGCCTCCATGTATTACAATATCTTGTGTAACTGCATGCCAGAATGTTACACCAAATATGCAATTATAATTTCTCTTTGAAACTAATTCTATTAGTATATCACTAGA
The DNA here is from genome assembly GCF_964263255.1 of Lissotriton vulgaris. NCBI lineage: Eukaryota > Metazoa > Chordata > Amphibia > Caudata > Salamandridae > Lissotriton > Lissotriton vulgaris. The sequence continues at coordinate 4,854 of NW_028245516.1, forward strand.
GACAAAACCACATTTTAAAAACACAGCTTTCTTCATCATTTTCTCCTTAAATCATACTATTCTCTATCTAAATTAAATAAATCTTTTCTCACCTTAGCAAATATTTTTTGAGTTTTGAAAACAGTCTCAGAAATACACCAAATTGTCTTCAGCAGAAGAAAAAGGATGCACTCCAAAGGCTGCAGCTATTGAAAGCACAGAAATACAGATATTCTTTTCACATATCTCTCATATTAGCCAATCATACCTCTTCCCTCACTTTTTTCAAATCAAAACCCTTCCCCCCTCTGCCCTGTCTGCCTTGTTTCCATAGCAACCACCTCCTGGAAGACCTCTCATGTTTGCAAATTCACACAACAATGTTTCAATTGAACTCTGAACTCTCAGTGCACCTGCGTATCCAGTGCAATCTTTCATTAAATGTTTCTTCCTTGACCATTCAAATTACATCTTTCAAAGAACACATCCATGCACCCTAACTTTCTGTTTTCAGAAATGGAAATGCACCAATCACTGCTAATGAATCATTAGCATTGTAAATCCACAGTTTTTTTTCTTTAGAAACTCCTACTGTTTCAACTGCCCTTTCATTACCACACTTCATCTGACTGCAGAACAACCTTCTTCCACCATGTTTAACGTCTGGATTGTTGGACATAGTTACATCCACTGGGCTCAAAGGTATGCTGAGAGCAGAAATTTACACAACCTCAATTTACAAGATGTGGAAATTAAGTGGTTGGGCCAAAGAGGATTAAAATGTCACCAATTGATACCATTGGTGAAAACCTTTATGCATTTGCCAAAACCTGACCTGTTAATAGTGCACTGTGGAGGTAATGATTTGGGCACTTTGACAGGGGTAGGTCTGGAAATGCTTTTAAAGGACACCTTGGAGCAATTAATGGCACTTTTTCCTCAAACTGCCTTGGTATATTCCAATATATGCCAAAGACAGAAATGGAGGTGGTCCAACCAATTTTGTCCACAAATTGAGAAAGCGAGGAAGCATGTAAACAAATCTGTTTCAGCTTACATGAGAGACCATGGAATGGGCTCTCTGTACAACAATAACTTGCGTTACTACATGCAAGATATCTACAGAGGAGATGGAGTTCACTTCTCAGATGAGGGCAACAGAATTTTCATTCTGAATTTAAGACTCTGCATTGGTACCTACTTATAAGTACCTAAATGTACCATAAACCCAAAAGCTCTTCTCAGAGCTACCCTACATCTGATCACTCACAATTATTATTTTTCTCTAACTTTTTTCACTAATTTTCCACAAAATTCGCTCCCCGGAGCGCTACCCGGTTCGCTAACCGAAAGCTAACCTCGCGGAATTTTTTTTAAAAAAATTTTTTTTCCGCACATATAAGCCTCCTCAGCCACGCTCAGAAAACCTAGGGGGTCAAGATAAGTCTACCATGACCCCTTCTACCCATTCTAAACATTATTTGCCCTCCATCTTGTATCTTAATGCGAACGAAACACAAAATGGTGGACTCCCGTGACGCTTAAGGTTCGCTAACCGGGCAGCTTCCCGGAAAGCGGTCCTAAAAAAAGGCGGGAAAGTAATTTACAGAATAACGACTAGAAACACTCTCACCAAATATAGATTAGCTCATACTACATAACAATCCCTTCCATTCTCACAAATTTCATTGAAATTCCATTTAGCCATTTAGCCTGTAGACCTCTCCAAGTACCGTGAGGTAAATTACTTCACAAAACACATCTGAATTGTTGGAATTGACAACCAATGAAAATGTTACTTTCATTTTCTACTTTTATTACCTGACATTTGATTGGTTATATACCTGTATATATATAAAGGGAGAGAAGGAAACACAGCCATTTTGACTACTACTTCTTGTTGTACCTCCTATTTCAAAAGCTTCAAAAAACTTCAACTTCTTTGTGAAGGTAAGTTATAATTTAATATATTGTGCACTATGACTTAATATAGTAGACTTTTTCTGCTACATATACACTATCCCTCTGTAGTAGTAGTGTCTTGGTTAAATCACATACACTTTTTTTTAGTCCTATTTCCACTCTCATACTATACACTGCCAAAAGATAAATTCACTGATAAAAACTGCCTATCTAAAATTAATCCCAACAGTGCCCTATCTCTACTAATATATATTTTTTTAATCCAAATTTCAGGCAAAATGGAAGGCGAGCAGCAAGTTTCATTTTCGATTGAACTGAAGGAGAGCAGCCAAGACAAACTTGATGACTTTATGGATGACAGTAGAGACCACGAACTTCTACAATGTGTTGAAGCAGTAGACAACTTGCTTCAAAATGAAAAACAATTACACCCTATAATAAATTATGACATTTCTGACAATGAAATGTTAGAAAATTTAATAAAGTATGAAACACAATCATAATAAAAAAAATAAATAAATAAAGAAAACAAAAAAAAACAAGAAAAACAACAAACAATTAACATACAGTATTAGAAAAGTCTTTCATTCTTTTATCCATAAAGTTCGCTGCCCAGAAAGCTATCCGGTTCGCGAACTTGGCGCTTACCACGCAAAAAAAAATTTTTTTTTTTGGACCCTCCTAGGCCCTTTTAAAACCTCCACATGAAACCTAGGGGGTCAACGAGGATCTACTATGCCCCCTTATGGTAATTTCCCCCTTTGTTTTGGCCTCCTCTTGTCTCTCGATCCTACCGAGAGACAAGATGGCGGCCGCTCCGGACTGTTTAGAATGTTGACAGACACCGGAGGGCCAATCAGCTTCTCATCGCAAAGTTCCGTTACGCGAAAGGTTCGCGAACCGGATCGCTGCCCGGAGCGCTGTTACAGATATATATCTTGATTAAAACGTTAATTTCTCAAAATCCACTGAAGCACATATATTGAGACCTAGCAAAGGCACATCGGGCTAACAGTCCCTACAATTTTGCCAAGTTTCGTGAAAATCCATTCAGCCGTTCGGGCTAAAAGTGAGTCCAACCGCCCTATGGAAATTAACATGGGAAAAAGGCGTTTTGGGACCCCCCTTTTTTCTCGGCCCCCCCTCCACAAAACCCCCCCAAATTTTCAAGGTCTGCTCAGAAACAAAATGTGCCATTTTCCTGAAAATTTCAGCCAATTCCGTCCACGAACGCAAAAGTTATTAGGCATAGAATTTTCAGAAATCCCATAGGGAAAAAATCCTAACTATATATACCTACTGGCGACCGCCAGTAGGTAATATATATATATATATATATATATAAATATATATATATATATATATATATATATATATATATATATATATATATATATATATATATATATATATATATATATATATATATATATATATATTCACTGAAAAAACCATAGGTTATAGACCATATATAGTTAGGAATTAGCATTTACAAAACCTTGAAAATTCACTGAAAAAACCATAGGTTATAGACCATATATAGTTAGGAATTTGCATTTACAAAACCTTATTTTACTCACACAAAACCACTGAAATTCCATATATAGTTAGTTGCACTAACTATATATCGCGCACCCGCAATCCACTGCTGATGATGTCACATATTACATCATTCATGACATGGTCAGTGACATCACTGATGACATCACTGATGACATCTCAAATGACATCACTGATGACATCTCAAATGACATCACTGATGACATCACTGATGACATCTCATTTGACATTACTGATCACATCACTGATGATATCATTCATGTGATAATACGATGAACCTCTTCAGACTCTAATATAACCTTAGATACAATCAGTGTAAACAGACACTCACAGACTGTCACTCATCCATGGAGTTACTCACACACCTAGTCAGTCATGCAAAGAATCAATCACACCTCCATTTCCTCAACTATACAGTTATACAAACTTTACTTATTCAAACATATACTAACACATATTTACTCTCTTATACAATCCCTGATACAAGTTCACAATGATCCATACAGCCACTCACACATTCACTGGCTCTTATGCACAGTTATTTATATATGTCAACTCTCACATGTACTGTGTTTTACATATGTACTTACTTTGACATGTAGCACTGAGATATCCATTCACTCACCAATACACTCATGCACACAGTCAACCGCCCATACAGCTGTTTCCACATGCACTTTTGAAACCATACATCTAGTGAATCAACTGCTCACACATCTATGCACAGAGTCATACACCTCCCAGCCACCCACACACACACTCAGTCTCCCATACAAATACTTGGGCAACCAATCAATAACCCATATAGTTACTCATATAGCTACTTATCAACACATGCAACAGTTTACAGAACAACAGACATAATGATGCACAAAGTAAGACAGTTTAGTCACTAACCCATGCACTCAGTGAGACACATTTAATCACTCACTCATACAGTCAGTCATGCACCTACTAAATCCTTCATCCAGACACTTATACATCCACTCATTCTTCAATATGTAAGACATATTTTAACTTTACAGAAACATACAGTCACTGGATGTTGTCATCAGTGATGTCATCAGTGATGTCATTTGAGATGTCATCAGTGATGTCATCAGTGATGTCACTGACCATGTCATGAATGATGTAATATGTGACATCATCAGCAGTGGATTGCGGGTGCGCGATATATAGTTAGTGCAACTAACTATATATGGAATTTCAGTGGTTTTGTGTGAGTAAAATAAGGTTTTGTAAATGCGAATTCCTAACTATATATGGTCTATAACCTATGGTTTTTTCAGTGAATTTTCAAGGTTTTGTAAATGCTAATTCCTAACTATATATGGTCTATAACCTATGGTTTTTTCAGTGAATTTTCAAGGTTTTGTAAATGCTAATTCCTAACTATATATGGTCTATAACCTATGGTTTTTTCAGTGAATATATATATATACATACATATATAAACATATATCATCTGTATATCTATATAAATACAAACATAAATGCATGCATACATATACTTATATGCATACAGATGCATGTTATTTACATGAAAGTTGAAAAAACACTAATAAAAGCAAAGCTAAAAAGCCACCTCATTACAAACAGAATGGCTTTAACTTAAACGAGGGCGAGATCTATTGCATTTTCAATGCTTGTTTACTTTGGTTCCATCAAGAAGGCATTCAGATGTGTCACACATTTGCCATAAATTCTGAATGTTAGCACTCTAGTTGCACATTAGATCACTGTAGTAAAGCTACTGCTCACCAGGGACGTCTGCTGCTGGTATTCAAAGTGCATGTTTCAGTCTGCATGTCAGAATTTTTTTAATGAAATAGAAGAGGATTTGAGAAGTCACTCAAAATGATCCCTAATTTTTCATTCTGAAGCACTAATCATACTTTCTATGGCAAAATTAACCCCCTCATGGTGTTCCTTTTTAAATTGAGTGTTTTCAGACTTACCACTTCATTCCAATCAAGATGGCTTCTGGTGTGCCATACTTTTGTCATAAGTAAGACTGTTAGCGCTCTAGTTGTTCTTTAGAACACTCTGGGACATTCTGTCATTGGGCTATACTTGGGGTACATCTGGGTGATATTTGGGCTACATTTAGGCTCTTTTGTCTCTGGTGGCCATCTTGGGAGACTGTATGTCAGAATTTTTTAATGAAATTGAAGAGGGTTTGAGAACTCACTCAAAATGTGCCCTAATTTTTCTTTCTGCAGCACTAATCATAATTCATATGGCAAAATATACCCCCTCATTTTGTTCTTTTTTAAATTAAATGTTTTAAGAGTTACCACTTTATTCCAATCAAGATGGCTTCAGGTGTGCCATACCTTTGTAATAAGTAGGACTGTTAGCGCTCTAGTTGTTCTTTAGAACACTCTGGGACATTCTGTCATTGGGCTATACTTGGGCTACATCTGGGTGATATTTGGGCTACATTTGGGCTCTTTTGTCTCTGGTGGCCATTTTGGGAGACTGCATGTCAGAATTTTTTAATGAAATAGAAGAGGATTTGAAAAGTCACTCAAAATGTGCCCTAATTTTTCTTTCTGCAGCACTAATAATACCTTCTATTGCATAATATACCCCCTCATTTTGTTCCTTTTTAAATTAAATGTTTTAAGAGTTACCACTTTATTCCCATCACGCTGGCTCCAGGTGTGCTATACCTTTGTAATACGTAGGACTGTTAGCGCTCTAGTTGTTCTTTAGAACACTTTAGGAGGCTGCAGTAGAGCACAAAGGAATCAACTGACAGTCTCTGTCCTTGTTGGATGTACATGTTTTACTGAGAATGTCAGACTTCATTTTCACATGACTGAGAAAGATAATGTGAATTTACAGAAAATATGCTTTCAGTTTAGCTTATAGATCCCCTTCCAAACCACTGTGGGAAAATCATGAGATATTAGTTTTCTTTCAAACAATATTCATGATATCACAGCAGAAGGTTTTTTCACATGGTAAAATCACCTTAGAACCCACCACAATTCCTAAAACGAGTATGGTACCATCAACAAATGATTTATAATGTAACTAAAGTCCTAAAACCCTCTATTAACTACAATGCTTTTTAATGAGGTGCTATCATGTATATTGGTCCCAAGATGGCTGCCAACACTTCTTGGATGAAGTGCTGACAGCCAATCAGATCAGATGTGTGGTTGGGCTCCGCCCAGATATATATCTTTTTTTGAACCTAAATTACTCAAAATCCACTGGAGCACATATATTGAGACCTAGCAAAGGCACATCGGGCTAACAGTCCCTACAATTTTGCCAAGTTTTGTGCAAATCCATTCAGCCGTTCGAGCTAAAAGTGAGGCCAACCGCCCTATGGAAATTAACATGGGAAAAACGCGTTTTGGGACCCCCCTTTTTTCTCGGCCCCCCCTTGATGAAACCCCCCCAAATTGTCAGGGGCTGCTCAGAAACAAAATGTTCCATTTTCCTGAAAATTTCAGCCAATTCCGTCCACAAACGCCAAAGTTATTAGACATAGAATTTTCAAAAATCCCATAGAGAAAAAATCCTAACTATATATACCTACTGGCGACCGCCAGTAGGTAATATATATATATATATATATATATATATATATATATATATATATATATATATATATATATATATATATATATATATATTCACTGAAAAAACCATAGGTTATAGGTTATAGACCATATATAGTTAGGAATTAGCATTTACAAAACCTTGAAAATTCACTGAAAAAACCATAGGTTATAGACCATATATAGTTAGGAATTAGCATTTACAAAACCTTATTTTACTCACACAAAACCATTGAAATTCGCATATATAGTTAGTTGCACTAACTATATATCGCGCACCCGCAATCCACTGCTGATCATGTCACATATTACATCATTCATGACATGGTCAGTGACATCACTGATGACATCACTGATGACATCTCAAATGACATCACTGATGACATCACTGATGACATCTCAAATGACATCACTGATGACATCTCATTTGACATTGCTGATCACATCACTGATGACATCATTCATGTGATTATACGATGAACCTCTTCAGACTCTAATATAACCTTAGATACACTCAGTGTAAACAGACACTCACAGACTGTCACTCATCCATGGAGTTACTCACACACCTAGTGAGTCATGCAAAGAATCAATCACACCTCCATTTCCTCAACTATACAGTTATACACACCTTACTTATTCAAACATATACTAACACATATTTACTCTCTTATACAATCCCTGATACAAGTTCACAATGATCCATACAGCCACTCACACATTCACTGGCTCTTATGCACAGTTATTTATATATGTCAACTCTCACATGTACTGTGTTTTACATATGTACTTACTTTGACATGTAGCACTGAGATATCCATTCACTCACCAATACACTCATGCACACAGTCAACCGCCCATACAGCTGTTTCCACATGCACTTTTAAACCCATACATCTAGTGAATCAACTGCTCACACATCTATGCACAGAGTCATACACCTCCCAGCCACCCACACACACACACACTCAGTCTCCCAAACAAATACTTGGGCAACCAATCAATAACCGATATAGTTACTCATATAGCTACTGATCAACACATGCAGCAGTTTACAGAACAACAGACATAATGATGCACAAATTAAGACATTTTAGTCACTAACCCATGCACTCAGTGAGACACATTTATTCACTCACTCATACAGTCAGTCATGCACCTACTAAATCCTTCATCCAGACACTTATACATCCACTCATTCTTCAATATGTAAGACATATTTTAACTTTACAGAAACATACAGTCACTGGATGTTGTCATCAGTGATGTCATCAGTGATGTCATTTGAGATGTCATCAGTGATGTCACTGACCATGTCATGAATGATGTAATATGTGACATGATCAGCAGTGAATTGCGGGTGCGCGATATATAGTTAGTGCAACTAACTATATATAGTTAGTGCAACTAACTATATATGCGAATTTCAATGGTTTTGTGTGAGTAAAATAAGGTTTTGTAAATGCTAATTCCTAACTATATATGGTCTATAACCTATAGTTTTTTCAGTGAATTTTCAAGGTTTTGTAAATGCTAATTCCTAACTATATATGGTCTATAACCTATGGTTTTTTCAGTGAATTTTAATGGTTTGTTAATAGCAAATATCAAAAGCTGTAAAATGTATTCTTCTTTTAAAGGAAAAATATATTTTATATGTATTTAATATCATTTTTTTATGTATATAATTTTTTTGAGGGAACGAATTTATCAACTAATATGCTGAAGAAGAGTGTGGGGAAAAAAACAAAGAGGAGGACTAAGAGGAAAGAACAATCAGTTCAAAAATACAATTGCTTTAAAGCATGAAGTGCTTTTCCACACATTTACATTTAAATAACCCATATTAGAACATACAAAATATCTACAGAGGAGACGGTGTACATTGAATTTTAGACTCTTCATTGGTACCTACATGTTGGTACTTACATCACCCACACAACACAACAGCTCTATTCAGAGCTACCCTAAGCTACCCTACCTCAAAGCGCTCTAAAATATTATTTTTCTATTTCCCTTGGTTTTCCCCTTTTTTTTTTTACATATATGGGCCTCCTCAGCCACCTTCAGAAAACCTAGGGGGTCAGGATATGTCTCCCGTGCCCCCTTATACCCATTCCCAACATTGTTTATCCTCCATCTTGTGACTAAATTCGTCCGAAACACCAGATGGCGGACTCCCATTACGCTACCGGTGAGCTACCCGGTTCGTGTACCGGGTAGCGCTTCCACCCCGAAAAATCGAAAAAAAATGTATTTTATTTTTTTGCCCGGCAGGGCTCTCTAATAGCCCCCACATAAATCCTAGGGGGTCAGGAGGGGTCTACCTTGCCCCCTTTCATTCATTTCCCCCTTCGTTTATTTCCACCTCTTGTCTCTCGATCCTACCGAGAGACAAGATGGCGGCTGCTCCGGACTGTTTAGAATGTTGACAGTCACCAGAGAGCCAATCCGCTTCTCCTCGCGAAGTTCCGTTACACGTCTGGTACGCGAACCGGGGCGCTAACCGGGACGCTGTCACAGATATATATATTTTTTTGAACGTTAATTTCTCAAAATCCACTGGAGCACATATCTTGAGACCTAGCAAAGGCACATCGGGCAAACAGTCTCTACAATTTTGCCAAGTTTCATAGAAATACATTCAGCCGTTCGAGCTAAAAGTGAGTCCAACCGCACTATGGAAAACTCAATGTTAAAAACACGTTTTGGTACCCCCCTTTTTTCTCGGCCCCCGCTTGACGAAACACCCCCAAACTTTCAGGGGACGCTCAGAAACAAAATTTGCCATTTTCCTGAAAATTTTAGCCAATTCCGTCCATCAACGGAAGGTTCTGAGAAACAGTCTCTGGTCGTACACCTCTTCAAATACAAATCACCTGCCAAGTGGGTTGCTTCTTAGACCTCACAATAACCAGGTAGTGCTGTCTTTGGCACGAATTTGCAGCTAAAAAGCGCTGCCGGAAGGCTCCAAGCGCTGCCCTTCACCCCACTGGGGGAACAATTGTGGTTATTGTGAGGTCTAAGAAGCAGCCCCACTGTGGGAAGAGGGTTAGTACACTACAAGGCACAGAATGCAGTGCAAGATTGGCCACGCCCACTTGGCAGGTGATTTGTATTTGAAGAGGTGTACGACCAGAGACTGTTTCTCAGAACCTTCGAACCTTGCCTCTGATGAAAGGACAATTCCTGAAACGCGTCAGGCTCATATGTAAGAAGGTGGTTTTCGGAGCATCTTGGGATGCGAGCTGTGAAATGGATGCAAAATAAGGAAATGTGCCTATTTAACTCCGTGTGGATCTGCTTCAAATGGGCTACCTGTGATGACTTTGATATATATATATATATATTTATGGCTTGGCATCTACATCTGAGACATTGGCCCAGCAGACCCCTTTTCAACAGGAGTTCACGGTCATCCAAGAGAGCTGGCTAAGGGACGGCAAGAACAAACCACCAGAAGAGGCCGGCAAACCCGACGGGGAGGCTGGAAGGGGAAGAGGCAGAGGCACCAACCAGACCAAAACCACCGCGAGGGTTACCAGGAGTCAGAGGAGAGGAAGATGGTGAGTTCGTCGGAACAACTCACCATCGTTAATCTTTCTGATAGACGTCTTACGCCAGCTGAAGAGTCCGTTTTAAAGCTAGGACTCACCTTTTGTCCGAATAAAAACATGGAGTATACGCAAACGCGTATTGACTTGTACAAATTTATTCGGAAGGTCAAACTGCACAAGTTTCACAAAACCAAGCCTACAGCGAAAGAAGCCCAACAATTAAGACTGAATCGCAAGGAAACGGACCTCCTCACAGTGAACGACTTGACAGCTTGTGAAGTACTACATAATTTAAGGAGAGAAGGTGACATGGAAGCTAGTTTGGTGGATAACACACTTACGCAAAGACTGGCTAATGTCAACATAGACCAAGTCGCACCTAAGAGTGACTTTAAGTTGGCCTCCAAATTTGTCCCCCAACTAGCTGTGGATCCTATTGACGTCTTCTCAGATGTGGTCACCAGGGATCTGATGGCTTTAAGAAATACACAGAGCATCCAGAAGACGCAATACAACACCACAAAAGAACAACAATCTGCTATTAATTCACTCCTGGAGGACAAAACCATTGTATGCAAACCCTCAGATAAGGGAGGCAACATTGTGATCATGTCGAGGCCCAAATATGTTGCAGAAGCCATGCGCCAACTTCAGGATACTTCCTGCTATGCTGTGATCAAGAAACAGGAATATTCTACCAGCATCAGCGACCTTCATACCTTACTTAAGAAGTGGTATGATAAACAAATGTTAGACTTGGAGGAGTATCTGTTTCTGAATACCACTAACCCTATACTACCTTGTTTCTACCATCTACCCAAGGTTCACAAGGACATCAAGGAACCCCCAGGAAGACCTATAATTTCATCCATGGGAGGATTGACTGAAAATATTTCGAAATTCTTGGATCACCACCTGTTTAATTTTGTACTGACCCTAAGATCATATATCAGAGACACCACTGATTTCATTGAAAAGGTGGAACTGTTGGAGCGGCAATCATCTTATATCCTGATTACCCTGGATATCACAAGTTTATATGCTTGTATTGACCATGAACAGGGGCTACACGCAGTGGAATATTTCCTGAGCAAAAGAGAACTCAAATATGCAATGCATAATAAGATGATATTGGAACTCATGGCATTTTGTCTGCGCAGTAATATCTTTCTCTTTCAGGACACTATGTATCGCCAACTCTCTGGTACGGCCATGGGTTCCTGCTTCGCCCCCAGCTATGCGAATCTTTTCGTTGGCTGGTGGGAGGAGCAGGTAGCCTGGGCCCCCAGACTTGCCACATGGAACACCAAGGTGGTAACCTGGAGCAGATACATAGATGATCTGTTCCTGGTGTGGAATGGTACAGTTGAGGAAGCCAACCAATATATTCAATTGCTCAACGAGAACAAGTATCATCTGAGATTTACCAGTGAAATCAGCAGGGACAGAGTCAATTACCTAGACCTAGAAGTTAGTGTTAGTGAGGGACGCATTTGCACACAACTTTACCGCAAGCCCACGGCCGGAAATAGCGTCTTACACGCTTCTAGTGGCCATCCTCGTAAATTGATTAACAATATCCCATACGGGGAATTTTTGCGGTTAAAGCGCAACTGCAGCCAAAACACTCATTTTGAGAAAGCAGCTGGTGAATGCATGGAACGATTTATAACAAGAGGTTACAGCTCTTCTCTTCTTCAAGACACCCTTAACAGGGTTAGGAAAATACCACGTGCTAGTCTCTTTGTCAAGAAAAAAGGCCCCGACATTGAAGGTGAATTCCGCATAATAACACCATATGCTGCTGACTCCTTCAAACTGCGATCCATTTTGTTCAAACATTGGCACATCTTAAAATCGGATCAGATCGTAGGGCCTGATATTCCCAACACACCACTTATTACATTCAGGAAGGCCAGATCTCTAAGAGATCAAATAGTCCATAGCTACTTGCCATCAATTAAGAAACCATTAGGAACTTTGAAAGACACCAAAGGCTTTTTCCCTTGTAGAAAATGCAAAGCCTGTGCTTCAAGCAAAAGGACACTGACATACCAAGTCCCGGGTAGAAAGGATGGGAGGAAAATAACAAAGTTTATGTTGTGTCACTCTGACTTTGCTGTCTATTGCCTAATGTGTCCCTGTCTGTTACGGTATGTTGGGAGTACCATTAATCCTGTCAAGTTGAGAATATTAGAACACATGCGGGCCATTGCGAACAAAGACTTTACGTATCCCGTAGCCCGACATTTCTCCTTGAAACATAACAGTGACAGGAATCTTCTCAGATATTTTTGTTTGGACCAAGTCGAAGAGAATCCCAGAGGGGGCAATAGATTGCTCACACTCAGGAGACTTGAGTCCCGGTACATCATTGACCTGGAGACTAAAGCACCTGGAGGCCTAAATATGGGAGAAGAACTGGCCTCTCATTTGGGTTAACTGAGTGTATTACTGTGCTATGAGTTTTGTCTAGTTGAATACTGAGTCTCCAATAACAATGTTACAGTTTGATTATTTGTGCAATACTTTCTGGAAATGGTCTGAGTGTTTTTGTTTTTTGTTTTGTGATGGATGATATCATCACCACCGAGACCGAACTAGATTATTTGCTTTAGTTTTTGACCACATCGTAGTCTTGGCAGTCCTTCTGGGCTGCAATTGCCGATCCACTGCAAGATTGTGTCTGACCTGACCACATTATAGTTTTGTGTTTATGTCGCAAGTTGGGTAATTCTCAACAACATATTGTTGTCTTGGCCATGAAATGTATTATGTTTATACAGTATTTGGTTTTGCTTTTAAGACAACAATTTAGCCGATTCACTGCAGTATTAGGATTTGGCATACTTACTAGCAATCTAGTGTAATTTATGTTGAAGTTATACATTCCAAGATGGCGCCCCGCGCTGCGAACAAGAATTAGTCCTTTGTTTGTTTTGAAATGCCTTACAAACATTTATAATGATGCTGCGCACGTCTTGTCAGATGAAAACATTGAGAAAGGGAGGGCTCTCCCGAAACGCGTCTGTCTTTTTGAATAAACTGTCCTGCTAAACGAACTGTGCCGTGCTTGAGAGTGCTTATTCTTCCTGGAACCCGGCTGGGCATTTTCAGGATTTGGGAGCTTGAATATATATATATATATATATATATATATATATATATATATATATATATATATATATATATATATATATATATATATATATATATATATATTACCTACTGGCGATAGCCAGTAGGTATATATAGTTAGGATTTTTTCTCTATGGAACTTTTGAAAATTCTATGCCTAATAACTTTGGCGTTTGTGGACGGAATCGGCTGAAATTTTCAGGAAAATGGCACATTTTGTTTCTGAGCAGCTCCTGGAAATTTGGGGGGGGTTCATCAAGGGAGGGCCGAGAAAAAAGGGGGGTCCCAAAACGCGTTTTTCCCATGTTAATTTCCATAGGGCGGTTGGACTCACTTTTAGCCCGAACGGCTGAATGGATTTCCACGAAACTTGGCAAAATTGTAGGGACTGTTAGCCCGATGTGCCTTTGCTAGGTCTCAATATATGTGCTTCAGTGGATTTTGAGAAATTAACGTTTAAAACAAGATATATATCTGTAACAGCGCTCCGGGCAGCGATCCGGTTCGCGTACTTTTCGCGTATCGGAACTTTGCAAAGCGAAGCTGATTGGCTCTCCGGTGTCTGTCAACATTCTAAACAGTCCGGAGCGGCCGCCATCTTGTCTCTCGGTAGGATCGAGAGACAAGAGGAGGCCAAAACAAAGGGGGAAATGAAGGAAAGAGGGCAAGGTAGACCCCTTCTGACCCCCTAGGATTGATGAGGGGGATATTATAGAGCCACGCCGGGCCCAAAAAAAAAAAAAAAAAAAATCCGATTTTTTCGCCGTAGGGACGCGTCTTGGTACGCGAACCGGGCAGCTAACCGGGAAGCTAACCGGCAGTGTAACGGGAGTCTGAGGAGTAGCTGATTGGCTGTCAACATTGTAAACAGTCCGGAGCGGCCGCCATCTTGTCTCTCGGTAGGATCGAGAGACAAGAGGAGGCCAAAACAAAGGGGGAAATGAAGGAAAGAGGGCAAGGTAGACCCCTTCTGACCCCCTAGGATTGATGAGGGGGATATTATAAAGCCACGCGGGGCCCAAAAAAAAGAATCCGATTTTTTCGCCGTAGAGACGCGTCTTGGTACGCGAACCGGGCAGCTAACCGGGCAGCTAACCGGGAAGCTAACCGGCAGTGTAACGGGAGTCTGAGGAGAAGCTGATTGGCTGTCATCATTGTAAACAGTCTGGAGCGGCCGCCATCTTGTCTCTCTGTGGGATCGAGAGACAAGAGGTGGAAAAAAAAAGGTGTAAATGAATGAAAGGGGTAAGGCAGACCCCTCCTGAACCCCTAGGATTGATGAGGGGGCTATTAAAGTTCCCTGGGGGGTGAAAAAAAAAATTGCGATTTTTCGCGGTAAAGGTGCTTCCTGGTACATTAACCGGGCAGCTAACCGGCAGCGTAACGGGAGTCCGACATATTGTGTTTTTTGAACGTTTGTGATATGTGCACGTGTGGATTTTGTCTAATTAAGGTTAAAAAAATATATATATATCTTTAAGCGTGTTCTGGCGCGCTTACGTTTTGGGTTTGGTTTGCTCTGCAGAGACGATACGTCACGGTTATGCGATGCATCATGAGGCGTCTCACGGGCTACGTGATACGTCACTTAATAAAGAATATATTTTACAGCTATAGATATTAGCTTATAAAAAAACAATGAAATTCACAGAAAAAACCATAGGTTATAGACCATATATAGTTAGGAATTAGCATTTACAAAACCTTGAAAATTCACTGAAAAAACCATAGGTTATAGACCATATATAGTTAGGAATTAGCATTTACAAAACCTTGAAAATTCACTGAAAAAACCATAGGTTATAGACCATATATAGTTAGGAATTCGCATTTACAAAACCTTATTTTACTCACACAAAACCACTGAAATTCCATATATAGTTAGTTGCACTAACTATATATCGCGCACCCGCAATCCACTGCTGATGATGTCACATATTACATCATTCATGACATGGTCAGTGACATCACTGATGACATCACTGATGACATCTCAAATGACATCACTGATGACATCACTGATGACAACACCCAGTGACTGTATGTTTCTGTAAAGTTAAAATATGTAGAATGAGTGGATGTATAAATGTCTGGATGAAGGATTTAGTAGGTGTATGACTGACTGTATGAGGGAGTGATTAAATGTGTCTCACTGAGTGCATGGGTTAGTGATTAAACTGTATTAATTTGTGCATCATTATATCTGTTGTTCTGTAAACTGCTGCATGTGTTGATCAGTAGCTATATGAGTAACTATATGGGTTATTGATTGGTTGCCCAAGTATTTGTGTGGGACACTGAGTGTGTGTGTGGGGGTGGCTGGGAGGTGTGTGACTCTGTGCATAGATGTGTGGAAACAGCTGTATGGGCGGTTGACTGTGTGCATGAGTGTATTGGTGAGTGAATGGATATCTCAGTGCTACATGTCAAAGTAAGTACATATGTAAAACACAGTACATGTGAGAGTTGACATATATAAATAACTGTGCATAAGAGCCAGTGAATGTGTGAGTGGCTGTATGGATCATTGTGAACTTGTATCAGGGATTGTATAAGAGAGAAAATATGTGTTAGTATATATTTGAATAAGTAAAGTTTGTATAACTGTATAGTTCAGGAAATGGAGGTGTGATTGATTGTTTGCATGACTGACTAGTTGTGTGAGTAACTCCATGGATGAGTGACAGTCTGTGAGTGTCTGTTTACACTGATTGTATCTAAGGTTATATTAGAGCCTGAAGAGGTTCATCGTATTATCACATGAATGATATCATGAGTGATGTCACCAGTGATGTCATTTGAGATGTCATCAGTGATGTCATCAGTGATGTCATTTGAGATGTCATCAGTGATGTCATTTGAGATGTCATCAGTGATGTCATCAGTGATGTCACTGACCATGTCATGAATGATGTAATATGTGACATCATCAGCAGTGGATTGCGGGTGCGCGATATATAGTTAGTGCAACTAACTATATATGGAATTTCAATGGTTTTATGCGAGTAAAATAAGGTTTTTTAAATGCTAATCCCTAACTATATATGGTCTATAACCTATGGTTTTTTCAGTGAATATATATATATATATATTACCTACTTGTAGTTGCCAGAAAGTAGTTATAGTTAGGACCTAGTTGATATGGGAAAAGCGTTTTTTGCTTTCCCAAAAACAGTTGCGCTGGTTGACGAATCTTTGAGAAATTTTCAAAAGTAGTGGCCCGCTCCGCTTAGCTCCTGTCTTGAAGTTTCGGGGTGATTCAACAAGCAAGGGCAGAGAAAAAAGGTAGGTTCCAAAACGTGTTTTCCCCATGTAATTTTTCATAGGAAACTTTAGATACAGCTATAGCCCAAACTGCTGAACGGAATTACACCAAATTTGGCAAAAAGGTAGCCCTTGGTTCAGAAAGAGAATGGTGTAAATCCGTTGAGTGTTTTTTTAAATATTTGAGATGTCATCAGTGATGTCATCAGTGATGTCACTGACCATGTCATGAATGATGTAATATGTGACATCATCAGCAGTGGATTGCGGGTGCGCGATATATAGTTAGTGCAACTAACTATATATGGAATTTCAATGGTTTTATGCGAGTAAAATAAGGTTTTTTAAATGCTAATCCCTAACTATATATGGTCTATAACCTATGGTTTTTTCAGTGAATATATATATATATATATTACCTACTTGTAGTTGCCAGAAAGTAGTTATAGTTAGGACCTAGTTGATATGGGAAAAGCGTTTTTTGCTTTCCCAAAAACAGTTGCGCTGGTTGACGAATCTTTGAGAAATTTTCAAAAGTAGTGGCCCGCTCCGCTTAGCTCCTGTCTTGAAGTTTCGGGGTGATTCAACAAGCAAGGGCAGAGAAAAAAGGTAGGTTCCAAAACGTGTTTTCCCCATGTAATTTTTCATAGGAAACTTTAGATACAGCTATAGCCCAAACTGCTGAACGGAATTACACCAAATTTGGCAAAAAGGTAGCCCTTGGTTCAGAAAGAGAATGGTGTAAATCCGTTGAGTGTTTTTTTAAATATTAAAGGAAAAGGAACTTTATATATCTGGGCAGAACCTAACCACAAATCACACTGTGAGATCTGATTGGCTGTCAGCACTACATCCTGGAATTGCTGGCAGCCATCTTTGGACCAATATACATGATAGGACCCCATTGAAATGCAATGTAGTGAATAGGGGTTTTGAGGGTCACCAAAAGGAGAATGTATAAAGGGTGATAAGACTTTAGTTACATTACAAATCATTTGGTCAAATTCTTGAAACTTTTGGAATTGAAACTAAAAAATCATGAAGTCGGCCGTGTCCAGATCAATTGAACTATGGCCAAGACATGACGCTATTAATACGCTCCCATATCAAACTGTTTTTAACACTACTACTTTTTTAACCAAAGTTTTCTTGTTTTTAAACATTTTTCTTATAATCTTTTACCTGATGATATGAGCTATCAATGTATTTTTTGTAATGGTTTTAATTAACCTAAGACAATAAAATGTACTTACTTACTTACAAATCATTTGTTTGTTGATGGTACCATACTAATTTTAGAATTGTGGTGTGTTCTAAGGGGATTTTACCCTGTGAAAAAGCCTTCTGCTGGGATATCATGAATCATGTTTCAGAGAAAACTATTTTCTCATACTTTTCCCACACAGGTTAGGAAGGTGATCTAGAAGCTAAAAGGAGAGCGAGTTTTCTGTAAATTCACATTATCTTTCTCCGTCATGTTAGAATGAAATCTGACAGTCTCAGTAAAACATGTACATCCAACAAGGGCAGAGACTGTCAGTTGATTCCTTTGTGTTCTACTGCAGCTTCCCAGAGTGTTCTAAAGAACAACTAGGGCGCTAACAGCCTTCCTTATGACAAACGTATTGCACACCTGAAGCCATCTTGATTAGAATAAAGTGGTAACACTTAAAATATTTAATTTGTTAAGGAACAAAATGGGGAGGGGGTCATTTTGCCATAGAAATTATGATTAGTGCTACAGAAAGAAAATTTAGGGCACATTCTGACTTCTCATATCCTCTTCTATTGCATTAAAAAATTCTGACATGCAGACTGAAACATGCACTTTCAATACCAGCACCAGACTTCCCTGGTGAGCAGTAGCTTAGTGATTAGTGGTCTAATGAGCAACTAGAATTCTGAATGTAAGGCAAATGTGTGACACATCTTAATGCCTTCTTGATAGATTCAAAGTAAAAAACTGAAAGTATTTCCTACTGAGGATACTGCAGTAAATGAGGAAATTAGGAAACTTCATAACAAATAAGTCTCCTAAGATGACCACCACAGATAATAGAGCCTAAATGTAGCACAATATTCATGCAGATGTAGCCCATGTATATCCCAATGACAGAATATCCCAGAGTGTCCTAAAGAACAACTAGAGCGCTAACAGTCTTACTTATGACAAAAGTATGGCACACCTGCAGCCATGTTTAGTGGAATAAACTGGTAACACTTCAAACATTTAATTTAAAAAAAGGAACACAATGAGGGCGTTCAATTTGCAATAGAAATTATGATTAGTGCTGAAGAAAGAAAAATTAGGGCACATTTTGAGTGAATTCTCAAATCCTCTTCTATTTTTTTTAAAAAGTCTGACATGCAGACTGAAACATGCACTTTCACTACCAGCAGCAGACTTCCCTGGTTAGCAGTAGCTTTACTACAGTGATCTAATCAGCAACGTTGATCTGAATGCCTTCTTGATGGAATCAAAGTAAAACACTGAACAAATTGCCTACTGAGGAAACTGCAGTAAATGAGGAAATTTGGAAACTTCATAACAAATAAATCTACCAAGATGGCCACCTAATGAAAAAAGAGCCCAAATGTAGCACAAATATCACCCAGATGTAGCCCACGTGTAGCCCAATGAAAGAAGTGTGCAAAGTACTTTGTATTTTTTGTGTTTATGCAGTTTTATATAGTGCAGACTGGTCAGGTATTGAAATGCTTGCCATGAGCATTGGTCACATCACACAAGGACAAAGTCATTTTGGTTGTAGACATGGAGAGATTAAGTGATTTTACCAGAATCACAGAATGTTGAGCTGTAGCAGACACTCCAACCTGGTTCCCCAGTTGCAAAGTCTGCAGCTCTGGAGGTAACACCACATCTTCTCCCCTAAGTGCAACATTTAATCAAGTGGTAACTGGATAAAAAAACATAAAGATAAATAATTTAAAAGTGCTTTGTCGCTATTTGAAAACTCAGAAAATATATCCTCATTTCAGTTTTTTAGAACACTAACCATTATTTTGATGCAAAAAAGACCCTCTTATCTACGTAATTTCTGAAGGAAATGCTCTAGGTATTACAGTTTTGATTACATCAAGATGACGTCAGGCGTGCCAGACTTTTGAAATAAATATAGAATGTTAGCAATCTATTTGTTTATTAGGATATTGGTGAGAGGTTGAGACCAGGGGCACAGACTCAGAAAATTGAAGGCAGGTAGGAGGGTGCAAAGGCAACTACACTGGGCAGACCGGAAGGGCAGGAAGGGCAGTGGCAGCACAACAGACTATGGAGGGCAGTGGAAAGGGGGGCAGGGGCAACAAACCAACAATACAGGACAGGCAAGAGAAGCTGTTGCAATATAATAGACTATTGTGGACAGAAGGAAGAGGCAATAGACCCAATTCAGCCAGGAAACGCCCTATGTTTTAAGCCCAAATGGGCTTTATTTGATCTGTCTCCTGTCTACAATCTCCTCTCTTTCAATGTAAGTCAATGGGGAAAATCAATACCCCAGTTTATTTTCAAAATCTCCCTCTTACCAAGTTCAAACTGTTAGCAAGCATGGTACTTTGGGTCATGGAAGTCAGGAGGAATTGGGGTAGGGACATGGACTTGGATAACAGGACAGGAGGGACATGGAGAGGTGCACCAACCTGACCATACAGGAAAGGCATCAGGGTTAGCAGCAGCACAATACACCACAATCCATAGGAAGCAATAGGGAGGGGACATGCCCATGGGCATGGACAACAGAAAACAGAGGGGAGAGAGGCAATGGCAGTTAGCTGACTATAATGGACAGACAGGAGAAACAGCTGAAGCATAACGGATCATAAAGGGCAGGAGGGAGGGATCAAGGGCATTATAATCGAACAGACAAGCCAGGAGGAAGGGAATAGGGGTCTGCACATGGAAAACAGAGGGCAGGGGGCAAGGGGCAGGGCAGGAGCAGCACGCTGATCATGGAAGTCAGGCAGGATGGGCACTAGCAGCAAGACACACCACAGAGAGCAACAGTGAGACTATAATGGCATACCCACAGACCATGGAGGGAGGGTGGGAGGGGGTAAGGGACAGCTAGCTGACTACACAGGGAAAGTGGAAGGGGTCGTTGCAGCACAGTGGACCATGCATGGCCAGTGGGAGGGTTAGTGGCAGCAAAATGGCCATGATGGGCAAGAAGGAGGGGGCAGGGGCATGCACAATGACCATGAAGGATAGAAGGGAAGGATAGAAGCTGGGCACAGACAAGAGAGTTCAGGGGAAGGGGCCTCACAACAGATTACGCCGGGCAGGTAGGAGGAGCAGTTGCAGCACAACAGACCAGGGAGGGCAGAAGAGTGTGACAGTAACAT
This sequence comes from Lissotriton vulgaris, assembly GCF_964263255.1. Classification (NCBI taxonomy): domain Eukaryota; kingdom Metazoa; phylum Chordata; class Amphibia; order Caudata; family Salamandridae; genus Lissotriton; species Lissotriton vulgaris. The sequence continues at coordinate 26,215 of NW_028245516.1, forward strand.
GGACCATGGAGGACAGGAGTAAGGGGATAGGGGCATGGAACGTGGACAGGCAGGGTGGAGGTGACAGGGACAGATTACCATCACCTGACAATGCTAGGCAGGTGGGAGTGGAGTAGCAGCTTAACAGAACACTCAGAGTAGATAGGAGGGGCAGGTCCATGGAACATTGTGGGCAAAAAGGATGGAGAAGGGTCATCCACACAGACATCAGAGGGCAGAGGAAAGGAGAGTAGGGCCAGCAAGCTAAGCACAGAGGCTAAGCAGGAGGTCAATGATGTGGCATGGACTTGGGCAATAGAGGGCAACAGGAATGGACTGATACATTATGCTAAATGGAAGGCAGTGGCAGCACATCAGACCATGCATGGCTGGAGGGAGGAGGCTAGTGCAAGATAACTGTTCAGAGAAGGCACGAAGGCCAGTGGCAGAACAATGGCCACACATGGCTGTAATAAGGGAGCAGGGACATGGACTTGGACAATGGATGGCTAGGTGGAGGAGATGCAGGAGCAGCAAGTTTGGGGGGGGGGGCAGCACAATGCCAGGCCAGGACCTGCTTCCAACCCCCTAGCATCCATTGTGATAAGCATAACTTAGCATAAAAAAACTTAGAAATTTGCTGAAAAAAACAAAGATTACAAGGACTTTATAGTTAGACTCAGATTTCACTCATACACAACCAGTGAAATTCAGTAGTTATATTTACCTGAGGTAAATAAAACTTATAACTATAACTTAAGCCCCCAAATTGTACTGCTAATGACCTCAGACATTACATCATTCATGACATGGTCTGTTACATCATTCATGACATCACTCATGACATCTCAAATGACCTGCAAATGGAATTTGAACTATAATCGCTAGAACTTTATTTAGGGATAGTGTGTGTATATTACCTCCATAGGTTTCAGGGGTGTTATAGTTAGGAATTATCATTTAAAAAACCTTTCAAATTCACTGAAATAACCAGAGGTTTCAGGTAGGTTATAGTTAGAAATTAGCATTTCAAAAACCTCAGAAATTCACTTAAAAAACTCAAGTTTTCAGGGACGTTATGGTTAGTTAGACATTTCACTTGTACAAAACCAGAGAAATTCGGCTGTTATAGTTAGTTGTGCTAACTATAACTCGCACCCCGGAAATGCACTGCTGATGACTTCACATATTACATCACTCATTGCATGGTCAGTGACATCACTGATGACATCACTGATGACATCTCAAATGACATCACTGATGGCATCACTGCTAACATCATCCACGTGACCATCTGATGCACCTCCTCACACCCTAATATAATTTTTGATACACCACCTCTAAAATACAGACTACCTTTCTCGAAACCATAGGCACAGCAATACCAGTAAGTACATACCCACTCACTGATTCATAGGTCTACACAAACACCCACTCAGCTATACAGTCACTCATAATATAGCCACTGAAATATGCACTCATACATCGTTACAAATACACACACCTGACACTCACCCATAGTTACTCACAAACCTAGTCAGTCTTGCAAAAAGCCAATCACACTCCCATTGACTCACCTATACAGTTATACACACACCACCTCACTTATTCATACAGATAATAACACATAATTACTCTTTTATACAATCACTGACCCAAGTACACACTCATCCATACAGCCACTCTCACAATCACTAACTCTCATATATAGTCATTTATATAGTCCAACACTCACACATACTGCCTTTCACATATGTAGTTACTCACACATGTACCACTGAGATATCCATTTACTCACAAGCACACCCATACAAACACTCACCCACCCATACAGCCCTTCACAAATGCACTCTTGAAGCCGTACACCCAGTGAATCACCCACTCACACATCTATACTGAGAGTCACACACCCCCACCCAGACAGACACTCAGGCACCCATACAGATACTTAGACAACCAATCAATAACCCATAAAGACACTCATGTAGCTACTCACCAAGTCATGCAGCCGCTTACACACCTACTGACAGACTGATACAGACATTCACACAGCTTAGTCAGTAACCCATGCATTCAGTAAGACACTCATACATCCTTTGATTCTTCAATGCACCTTGGCACATATATATATATATATATATATATATATATATATATATATATATATATATATATATATATATATATATATATATATATATATATATATATATATATATATATATATATATATATATATATATATATATATATATATATATATATATATTACCTACTGGCGGTCGCCAGTAGGTAGTTATAGTTAGGATTTTTTTCAATGTTAAATCTCAAAATTCTATTTGGAATAACTTTGGCGCCGGTTGACGAATCTGCCTCAAAATTTCATCAAAATGGCCTCGCGGCGTTCCGGTCCTTCCCTGAAACGCGTTTTCCCCATGTTAATTTCCATAGGGCGGTCGATTTCACTTTTAGCCCGAACGGCTGAATGGATTTCCACCAAACTTGGCAAAATTGTAGGGACTGGTAGCCCGATGTGCCTTTGCTATGTCTCAAGATATGTGCTCCAGTGGATTTTGAGTAATTAAGGTTCAAAAAAATATATATATCTATAGCCGCGCTCTGGTACGTGCACCGGTACGCGCACCGGGCGCGCCACGCGAGGTGCGCACGGAAAGCTGATTGGCTCTCGGGTGTCTGTAAACATTCGAAACAGTCTGGAGCGGCCGCCATCTTGTGTCTCGGTAGGATCGAGACACGGGAGGTGGCCAAAACAAAGAGGGAAATGACCATAAGGGGGCAGAGTAGACCCCCCCTTGACCCCCTAGGTTTGATGTGGGGGCTATAAAAGGGCCCCGCGGGGCATTTAAAATATTTTTTTTTTCATTTTGCGCGGGGGAAGCGCCCGGTACGCGCACCGGGGAGCGGCCCGGGGAGCGTACTATGAGGAAAAAAGATGACAGAGTTTTTAAAAAATGAAGCCTTTATTTAGAAATTGGAGGTAGTTCTAAAAAGAACTTTTTTTTTTCTTCTTTTTGTTGTTTTATATTTTTTTGCGTTTTTTGAACATTTTGTACTTTTTTTGGCTTTTCAAAACAGTTTTATATTTTTTTTGTATTTTTTTAGGGGGAGAAACAAAAAAAGGGAATTGAAACTGGCTCAACTGGAGCAAAAAAACAAAAAACCCAAAAAATTACTTCTTTTTGGGGCACTTGTGATTATCACCTGCAAGGACGATGAGCTTTACGCTTTTTGTCACCATAGGCGATAAGCTTGCCACATGCAGAACAAGTGGTTTTAAAATCAGCAAATCTTGGCTGAATACAAGGCATCATCTCTGATGTTTCTGGTCCCGATGAAGTGGGTTGGTTTCTTTGGGAGGTGGTCCTTGACGACTGGGGGAGGTTACTGGCCAGTTCCCTGAGCTCTGCACGAGAGTAGTTGTTTGGTGCTTTCGGGTCATATGACGAATCATGGTATAGTTACCAAATGAATATTTTTTGTTTGGGTTGCCCCGTGAGAGTTCTTCATTGCAGATTAGGCAAGTTACCTTGGCCGCATTCACTTTTTTCTTGCCCTCTGGGATTGAAAAAAACTCCCATACAATGTGTGGCTTGGGTTTGTATGGGGTATTTTCTTCAGGCAGCCATCTTCTCCTCCCCTCCTCCTCTTCCTCTTCCTCCTCCTCCTCTTCTTGACCACCAATATAATCTGGAGCTGGTCCTGTTGGTGGTGGTGGTGGGGCAGATGCACCAGCTGCTGCTGCTACTGAAGCCATTATTAAGATCAAAAAGGTACAGAGATGTACAAACAGGTCTTCCTCAGTCAAAGGACAAAGTCAGAATAAGGAAAAAAGGTGGGGTCTTTCATCATTTGGAAAAAGAACTGTCCTGAACCAATGAGAAGTGTTATTTTCAGGTCACAAGACCAGGGGCTTCATCATTATGAAACTAAAACTGTTATGAACCAATGAAAAGTGTTATTTTCAGGTCACATGACCCGACGCGCTTACGCTACGCGCCCCCGGGCGCGCCCGGGGGCGCGCTGCGGGTCGCGTAGCGTAAGCGCGTCGGATGTTTACGTTGTGCGATCGTATTCGCTCGAGTACTTCCGGCTGCGCTTACGCCGTGCGTATCACGCGGACGCGGCTACGCGATACGTCACGATCATGTTTTCGTTCGCGATATTGGCGCTTACGGGACGCCCCCCGGAGCGCGCCCCGGGGCGCTTTATAAAAGTACGCTTTTCGGGGCGCTCCCCGGGGAGCGCACCGGGAGCGCTCCAAAGCAAAAAATTAAAAAAAAAATTGGGAAAAATTGTAGGGACTGGTAGCCCTATTCTTAAGTGGTTTTTACGAAAATTAACTTTGAAAAAATATATATTGTGCTACATTGGGCTATATATATGCCAAAATGTAGCCCAAATGTAGCCCAATGTAGCCCAATGTAGCCCAAAGATGGCCACCAGAGACCAAAAAATCCAAATGTAGCCCAAATATCAGCTAGATGTAGCCCAACTGTAGCCCAATGACAGAATGTACCAGAGTGTTCTAAAGAACAACTAGAGTGCTAACAGTCTTATTTATAAAGTGAGACTTAGTTAGGAATTAGAATTTAAAAAACGTTTGAAATTCACTGAAAAAAACATAGGTTTCACACCAGTTATAGTTAGGAATTAGCATTTAAAAAACCAATGAAATTCACTGAAAAAACCATAGGTTTCACACCAGTTATAGTTAGGAATTAGCATTTAAAAAACCTATTAAATTCACTAAAAAAACCATAGGTTTCACATCAGTTATAGTTAGCTGGAAATTTTACTGACATAAAACCAATGAAATTCCACATTATAATTAGTTGGACTCACTATAACTTGCGCGCCTGCAATGCACTGCTGATGACGTCACATATTACATCACTCATGACATGGTCAGTGACATCACTCATGACATCACTGATGACACCATCCTTGTGACAGACTGATAGACCTCCTTTCAGTGTAATGTAACCATTGAAACACATATTCAAACAATAGAAACTAACATTTTAAAAAAAATGGAGATACCCATACCAGTTACAATAACCAATTCAGTAATTCCACCATCTATATACACATCCACTCATACACCAACAGTTCTATATAATCACTCATACATATTCTCACTCATCATATATAGTGATACACATATACATCCTGTTACACACAGACAGTCTTACAAAAGTTACTCACACACATACTCACACATGCAAATAAACTATTGAACATCCATTTATTTGCAAATACAGCTATACATACATTAGCACATTACTTCTAAGGAAACTTACACATACTTACTCTCTTAAACAATCACTTATAGAAACACATACTTATTTAAACAGGAACTCTTTCAATCTCTCACTCTCACATATACTGAATTATATACATCAATGCTCATATATACAAGATTAAAACATATGTAGTTACTCATAAAGACACTAGTGAGACAGGCATTCACTCACTAACACACACATATACACACTCATCCACCCATACAGTCCTGCACATATGCTGTCTTCAAAACACATACAAACAGTGAGTCAGTCACCAACCCATGCAGCTACTTATACACAAAGTGAAACACTGATACATATATTTAAATATTTAAAAATTACTTGTTAATATATGTATTCATTAAGATACACTTAATTAGGCAGTTAACCAATCAATTCTTTTAAAAAAAACATCCATTTACACACTTATTTAACCATTTATTCTTCCATCGTCCTTTACAAATACAAATATAAAACATATTTATTTTTCATAAAGACACACATTCACTGGATGGTGTCATCAGTGATGTCATGAGTGATGTCACTGACCATGTCATGAGTGATGTAATATGTGACGTCATCAGCAGTGCATTGCAGGCGCGCAAGTTATAGTGAGTCCAACTAACTATAACGTGGAATTTCATTGGTTTTATGTCAGTAAAATTTCCAGCTAACTATAACTGATGTGAAACCTATGTTTTTTTTAGTGAATATATATATATATATATATATATATATTACCTACTGTACAGTAGGTATATATAGTTAGGATTTTTTCTCTATGGGATTTTTGAAAATTCTATGTCTAATAACTTTGGCGTTTGTGGACGGAATTGGCTGAAATTTTCAGGAAAATGGAACATTTTGTTTCTGAGCAGCCCCTGACAATTTGGGGGGGTTTCATCAAGGGGGGGCCGAGAAAAAAGGGGGGTCCCAAAAAGCATTTTTCCCATGTTAATTTCCATAGGGCGGTTGGCCTCACTTTTAGCTCGAACAGCTGAAGTGATTTGCACGAAACTTGGCAAAATTGTAGGGACTGTTAGCCCGATGTGCCTTTGCTAGGTCTCAATATATGTGCTCCAGTGGATTTTGAGTAATTTAGGTTCAAAAAAAGATATATATCTGGGCGGAGCCTAACCACACATCTGATCTGATTGGCTGTCAGCACTTCATCCAAGAAGTGTTGGCAGCCATCTTGGGACCAATATACATGATAGCGCCTCATTAAAAAGCATTGTAGTTAATAGAGGGTTTTAGGACTTTAGTTACATTTCGGGAAAGGACTGGAGCGCCGCGAGGCAAATTTGAGGAAATTGTCAGGCAGATTCCTCAACCGGCGCCAAACTTATTCACAATAGAGTGTAGGTAATATATATATATATATATATTCACTGAAAAAACCATAGGTTATAGACCATATATAGTTAGGAATTCGCATTTACAAAACCTTATTTTACTCACACAAAACCATTGAAATTCCATATATAGTTAGTTGCACTAACTATATATCGCGCACCCGCAATCCACTGCTGATGATGTCACATATTACATCATTCATGACATGGTCAGTGACATCACTGATGACATCACTGATGACATCTCAAATGACATCACTGATGACATCACTGATGACATCTCATTTGACATTACTGATCACATCACTGATGATATCATTCATGTGATAATACGATGAACCTCTTCAGACTCTAATATAACCTTAGATACAATCAGTGTAAACAGACACTCACAGACTGTCACTCATCCATGGAGTTACTCACACACCTAGTCAGTCATGCAAAGAATCAATCACACCTCCATTTCCTCAACTATACAGTTATACAAACTTTACTTATTCAAACATATACTAACACATATTTACTCTCTTATACAATCCCTGATACAAGTTCACAATGATCCATACAGCCACTCACACATTCACTGGCTCTTATGCACAGTTATTTATATATGTCAACTCTCACATGTACTGTGTTTTACATATGTACTTACTTTGACATGTAGCACTGAGATATCCATTCACTCACCAATACACTCATGCACACAGTCAACCGCCCATACAGCTGTTTCCACATGCACTTTTGAAACCATACATCTAGTGAATCAACTGCTCACACATCTATGCACAGAGTCATACACCTCCCAGCCACCCACACACACACTCAGTCTCACATACAAATACTTGGGCAACCAATCAATAACCCATATAGTTACTCATATAGCTACTTATCAACACATGCAACAGTTTACAGAACAACAGACATAATGATGCACAAATTAAGACAGTTTAGTCACTAACCCATGCACTCAGTGAGACACATTTAATCACTCACTCATACAGTCAGTCATGCACCTACTAAATCCTTCATCCAGACACTTATACATCCACTCATTCTTCAATATGTAAGACATATTTTAACTTTACAGAAACATACAGTCACTGGATGTTGTCATCAGTGATGTCATCAGTGATGTCATTTGAGATGTCATCAGTGATGTCATCAGTGATGTCACTGACCATGTCATGAATGATGTAATATGTGACATCATCAGCAGTGGATTGCGGGTGCGCGATATATAGTTAGTGCAACTAACTATATATGGAATTTCAATGGTTTTGTGTGAGTAAAATAAGGTTTTGTAAATGCGAATTCCTAACTATATATGGTCTATAACCTATGGTTTTTTCAGTGAATTTTCAAGGTTTTGTAAATGCTAATTCCTAACTATATATGGTCTATAACCTATGGTTTTTTTCAGTGAATTTTCAAGGTTTTGTAAATGCTAATTCCTAACTATATATGGTCTATAGCCTATGGTTTTTTCAGTGAATATATATATATACATACATATATAAACATATATCATCTGTATATCTATATAAATACAAACATAAATGCATGCATACATATACTTATATGCATACAGATGCATGTTATTTACATGAAAGTTGAAAAAACACTAATAAAAGCAAAGCTAAAAAAAACACCTCATTACAAACAGAATGGCTTTAACTTAAACGAGGGCGAGATCTATTGCATTTTCAATGCTTGTTTACTTTGGTTCCATCAAGAAGGCATTCAGATGTGTCACACATTTGCCATAAATTCTGAATGTTAGCACTCTAGTTGCACATTAGATCACTGTAGTAAAGCTACTGCTCACCAGGGACGTCTGTTGCTGGTATTCAAAGTGCATGTTTCAGTCTGCATGTCAGAATTTTTTTAATGAAATAGAAGAGGATTTGAGAAGTCACTCAAAATGATCCCTAATTTTTCTTTCTGAAGCACTAATCATACTTTCTATGGCAAAATTAACCCCCTCATGTTGTTCCTTTTTAAATTGAGTGTTTTCAGACTTACCACTTCATTCCAATCAAGATGGCTTCTGGTGTGCCATACTTTTGTCATAAGTAAGACTGTTAGCGCTCTAGTTGTTCTTTAGAACACTCTGGGACATTCTGTCATTGGGCTATACTTGGGGTACATCTGGGTGATATTTGGGCTACATTTAGGCTCTTTTGTCTCTGGTGGCCATCTTGGGAGACTGTATGTCAGAATTTTTTAATGAAATCGAAGAGGGTTTGAGAAGTCACTCAAAATGTGCCCTAATTTTTCTTTCTGCAGCACTAATCATAATTCATATGGCAAAATATACCCCCTCATTTTGTTCCTTTTTAAATTAAATGTTTTAAGAGTTACCACTTTATTCCAATCAAGATGGCTTCAGGTGTGCCATACCTTTGTAATAAGTAGGACTGTTAGCGCTCTAGTTGTTCTTTAGAACACTCTGGGACATTCTGTCATTGGGCTATACTTGGGCTACATCTGGGTGATATTTGGGCTACATTTGGGCTCTTTTGTCTCTGGTGGCCATTTTGGGAGACTGCATGTCAGAATTTTTTAATGAAATAGAAGAGGATTTGAAAAGTCACTCAAAATGTGCCCTAATTTTTCTTTCTGCAGCACTAATAATACCTTCTATTGCATAATATACCCCCTCATTTTGTTCCTTTTTAAATTAAATGTTTTAAGAGTTACCACTTTATTCCCATCACGATGGCTCCAGGTGTGCTATACCTTTGTAATAAGTAGGACTGTTAGCGCTCTAGTTGTTCTTTAGAACACTCTGGGACATTCTGTCATTGGGCTATACTTGGGCTACATCTGGGTGATATTTGGGCTACATTTGGGCTCTTTTGTCTCTGGTGGCCATTTTTGGAGACTGCATGTCAGAATGTTTTAATGAAATAGAAAAGGATTTGAGAAGTCACTCAAAATGTGCCCTAATTTTTCATTCTGCAGCACTAATCATACTTTCTATGGCAAAATATACCCCCTCATGTTGTTTCTTTTTAAATTAAATGTTTTAAGAGTTACCACTTTATTCCAATCAAGATGGCTTCAGGTGTGCCATACCTTTGTAATAAGTAGGACTGTTAGCGCTCTAGTTGTTCTTTAGAACACTCTGGGACATTCTGTCATTGGGCTATACTTGGGCTACATCTGGGTGATATTTGGGCTACATTTGGGCTCTTTTGTCTCTGGTGGCCATTTTGGGAGACTGCATGTCAGAATGTTTTAATGAAATAGAAAAGGATTTGAGAAGTCACTCAAAATGTGCCCTAATTTTTCATTCTGCAGCACTAATCATACTTTCTATGGCAAAATATACCCCCTCATGTTGTTTCTTTTTAAATTAAATGTTTTAAGAGTTACCACTTTATTCCAATCAAGATGGCTTCAGGTGTGCCATACCTTTGTAATAAGTAGGACTGTTAGCGCTCTAGTTGTTCTTTAGAACACTCTAGGAGGCTGCAGTAGAACACAAAGGAATCAACTGACAGTCTCTGTCCTTGTTGGCTGTACATGTTTTACTGAGAATGTCAGACTTCATTTTCACATGACTGAGAAAGATAATGTGAATTTACAGAAAATATGCTTTCAGTTTAGCTTATAGATCCCCTTCCAAACCACTGTGGGAAAATCATGAGATATTACTTTTCTTTCAAACAATATTCATGATATCACAGCAGAAGGTATTTCACATGGTAAAGTCACCTTAGAACCCACCACAATTCCTAAAACGAGTATGGTACCATCAACAAATGATTTATAATGTAACTAAAGTCCTAAAACCCTCTATTAACTACAATGCTTTTTAATGAGGTGCTATCATGTATATTGGTCCCAAGATGGCTGCCAACACTTCTTGGATGAAGTGCTGACAGCCAATCAGATCAGATGTGTGGTTAGGCTCCGCCCAGATATATATCTTTTTTTGAACCTAAATTACTCAAAATCCACTGGAGCACATATATTGAGACCTAGCAAAGGCACATCGGGCTAACAGTCCCTACAATTTTGCCAAGTTTCGTGCAAATCACTTCAGCTGTTCGAGCTAAAAGTGAGGCCAACCGCCCTATGGAAATTAACATGGGAAAAATGCTTTTTTGGACCCCCCTCTTTTCTCGGCCCCCCCTTGATGAAACCCCCCCAGAAAAAATCAGTGAGTAAAATAAGGTTTTGTAAATGCGAATTCCTAACTATATATGGTCTATAACCTATGGTTTTTTCAGTGAATATATATATATATATATATTACCTACACTCTATTGTGAATAACTTTGGCGCCGGTTGAGGAATCTGCCTGACAATTTCCTCAAATTTGCCTCGCGGCGCTCCCGTCCTTTCCCGAAAGTTTGGGGGGGATTCATCAAGTGGGGGCCGAGATAAAAGGGGGGTCTTAAAACATGTTTTCCCCATGTTAATTTCCATAGGGCGGTCGACCTCACTTTTAGCCCGAACGGGTGAATGGATTTCCACCAAACTTGGCAAAATTGTAGGGACTGGTAGCCCGATGTGCCTTTGCTATGTCTCATAATATGTGCTCCAGTGGTTTTTGAGTAATTAAGGTTCCAAAAAATATATATATATCTATGGCCGCGTTCCGGTACGCGCACCGGGGAGCGCACTGGGTGCGCTACGCGACTTGCGCGCGGAAAGCTGATTGGCTCTCGGGTGTCTGTAAACATTCGAAACAGTCCGTAGCGGCCGCCATCTTGTGTCTCAGTAAGATCGAGACACAAGAGGTGGCAAAAACAAAGGGGGAAATGACTATAAGGGGGCAGAGTAGACCCCCCCTGACCCCCTAGGTTTGATGTGGAGGCTATAAAAGGGCTCCGCGGGAGAAAAAATAAAAAAAATAATTTTTTCAATTTTCGCGAGGGGGGAGCATACCTGGGAGCGTACCATGGGGAAAAAAGAAGGACAGTTTTAAAAAAAAGTAGCTGTTTTAAAAAAAAATTCTTTTGTTGTTTTTTTATTTATTTAAGTACCTACATGTAGGTACCAATGTAGAGACTTAAATTTAATGTACACCGTTTCCTCTGTAGATATCTTGCATGTTGTTATAGAAGTTATTGTGGTATATGGAATCCATAACATAGTCTGTCAGGAAAGCAGAAACAGATCCTTTAAGCACTCCCTGAGAAGTCCTAGGGGATCATGGGTAGTCTATCCTGATCCCTTATGATGAAAAAGAGATGTAAAATACACATTGGAGATAATATAATGGGAGAAAGGTAGTAACTATGAGTAAACTTACTATGTAACACAAAAAAAGTTGCACAGTATACTATAAGTCTCATTTAATAATATAATAATTTTGGTACTACTTCATGAATAACATATAAAAATGAATAATGTCTCAAACAATTTTTAATTATTAAATATACATTTATTCTTCTGATTCTTTTTCAAAATTTAATAAAACTTCTAACATAATATTTTCTGGAATTTCCTCATAATTATTAGTACATGATTCTATTTGTTCCAAACATTCTATTAACTGTTGGTCCAAAGATTCATCTATGAAATCAAATTCATCTGTTTGTTCTTCTGGATTTTCCACCTTTATTTCGAAAGAAATAACAGTTGATTGTTTTTTCTCCTTCCATTTTCTTTCTGAAAATTGCATAAAAATTAACTATATTAGTAGAGTTAGGGTACTGTTGGGTTTAAGTTCAGACAGGTACTTCTGAGTTTTTAACAGTGAAGTAATTTTTGGGCAGTGTATGGTTTCAGGCAGGAAGTAGAACTATTAAAAAGTGCATGTGATGAAGCCTAAGTAAATTCATAATTATACAGAGAAGCCTAACTCAATCCATAATTATAACAGAGAAGTCTATCTCAATCTCTAACTCTTACAGAGGGACTGTATATAACTATCAGAAAACGTTTTCTCAAATTAACTTAAAGTGCACAACATAGTTCCCCTTCCAAATTAACAGCTTACCTTTTTCAAAGTAGTTGAAGTTTTCTGTCAAAATTCTTTCAAAATGTACCTCAGGTAGTATTAGTCAAAATGGCTGTGTTTCCCTCTCATTTTTCATATATATTCATGTACTTAACCAATCAAATGTCATCACATAAAAGTACAAAACGTAAGTAACATTTTAATTGGTTGTAAATTCCAACAGTTTCATATGTGTTTTTGTCATGTAATTTACCTCAGGATATTTAGACAGGGCTACAGCCTAAGGGCCAGATATAGGTAAATCACATTTACCGATTTTGAAATACCGAATATTACCGGTTCGGTATTTCAAAATCGGTAAATGGGATTTAGGTACCAATTCGGTAATTTTTACCAAATCGGTAAAATTCTGTATTTACCAATTCACTAAATACCGAATCGATATTTGCTATTGAATCCTATGGGCCTTGAAGCCCATAGGATTCAATTCAAATACCGAATCCGTATTTACCGAATCGGTAAATACCAAATTTGACCAAGGGTGCAGGGGGTGTCACTTTGACACCCTCTAGCATCCCCAAAACGGGCATGTGTGCAATGTGACATACATACATGCCCTTAGGGCATGTATGTGTTCCACATTGTACAGGTGTACATGCACAGATGTGCATGTACACAGGAATCGGTATTTTACCATGGAATTGTATGCCATGGTAAAATACCGATTCTTAAAGCCATGTGACAATGTAAAATTGGCCACCTTCATTCCAATCTGGAATTTTCGGTAATTTTACCGATTGGTATATTTGCAGAATCGGTAAATATTACCAAATCGGTAATTTTACCGATTCGGTAACTTTACCGATTGGGTAAATGTAGCAATTCGGTAAAATTACCGAACATGCCTGAAATTACTGCCCCTACATATAAATGGCCATTTACCGGTCGGTAACGGCCGAAATCGGCCGTTACCGGTCGGTAAATGGCTATTTTCGGCCACCTACATCTGGCCCTAAATGGCTCAATGGAATACCACCAAATTTGGGTAAATGGTGGGGACTGCTGTGTAGTAGGGCCTATTCTATATTTGGTGAAAGTGTCTCCAGTGGTTTTTATGTAAATTGAGTTCCCACATTTTTTCGGGGAACGCTTACCGGTGCGTGCTCCTGTACGCGCACAGGGAGCGCTACGGGAGTCCGCCATCTTGTGTTTCGGTGCAATTGAAACACAAAGAGGATAAACAACGTTGGGAATGGGTAGAAGGGGGCACAGTAGACAGCCCCTAACCCTCTAGGTTTTCTGAGGGGAGTTTAGGAGGCCCATATAGGCCAAAATCAAAATGTTTTTTTTTTTTATTTCACGGGGGGAGCGCCCGGTCCGTGCACCGGAGAGCTTCCCGGGGAGCGTACTTTGGTGAAAAATTGTGAAAAAAGTTAGAGAAAGATAATAATTTTGAGTGATCAGAGGTAGGGTACCTCTGAAAAGAGCTTTTGGGTTCTGTGGCTGATTTAGGTACCTACAAGTAGGTTCCAATGCACAGTCTTAAATTCAGGAGGAATATTCTATTCCCCTCATCTGAGAATTGCACACCATCTCCTCAGTAGATATCTTGCATGTTGAAACACAAGTTATTGTTGTATATTAAACTCATTCCAAAGTCTCTCATGTAAGCAGAAACAGATTTATTCACATGTTTCCGTGCTTTCTCAAATTGTGGACAAAATTGGTTGGACCAGTTCCATTTCTGTCTTTGACATATATTGGAATACACCAAGGCAGTTTGTGGAAAAAGTGCCATCAATTGATCAAAGGTGTCCTTTAAAAGCATTTCCAGACCTACCCCAGTCATTTCCTCCACAGTGCACTATTAAGAGGTCAGGGTTTGGCAGATGCAAAAAGGTTTTCACCAATGATATCAATTGGTGACATCTCAATCCTCTCTGGCCAATCCATTTGATGTCCACATTTGGTAAATCAAGGTTGTGAAAATGTCTGCTAGCTGCATACCTTTGAGCCCAGTGGGTGTAGCTATGTCCAATAATCCAGACTGAATACATGGTGAGAGAAGGTTCTGGTGCAGTCAGATGAAATGTGGGAATGAAATGGCAGTTGGAACAGTAGGAGTTTAGAAAAAAATAATTGTGGAGTTTCAGATTTTCTGTGCCAGTCATGGTTGCAGTGTGTGGAGTGCATACCTTTTGCTCTGCTAAAGAAAAATTGTTGTGTGTGTCTGACATTGTTCTCTACCTTCCAAAGCATTTGTAAAGGTAAGAAATGATTCATTTAACTTAGATAGAGACTTGTATGCTCTTTGGAGAAGATTTGGAAGCAGATTGTTTTTTTTTAATGTTGTTTTGTGTCATGTTTTTGGATAATGCTTGGTAAATATGTTTTGCAGCATAGGGGAATTGCATTAAGTAAAATTGAGAAGTTTCTCTAGTGACATGGAATGCTTGTACATAGGACCTGTGCTGTGTTTCTAAAATGTTATTTGAAAAACGATTTTGGGGTAAATGAATGACTTTTATATTTTTGAGAAGGGATTATTAGTGTTTGCCTTATTAAATAAATATATTTGAACCTTTTACAATGATGTCACCTGCATTACCTCAGATTAGGATGCAGATTGAGCTTCTTTCTGGTTGGTTTGTGTCATGTTTTTGGATAATGCTTGATATCAACATATACAAGATATATGAATTGTCTTTTGTGAAATAGTGAGGTTTCAGGAGTGAAAATGTATGCTTGTACATAGGACCTGTGCTGTGTTTTCTAAATGTGATGCGAAAAACGATTTTGGGGCAAATAAATAGTTTTTACTTTTTTGAGAAGGAATAAATAGTGTAGATGAGGTGAGGCCTGTCCAGGGGTGTAGATGAGGTGAGGCCTGTTCAGGTGTGCAGATGAGGTAAACGCCTGTTCAGGGTTGTAGATGAGGTGAGGCTTGTATAGGGGTGCAGAGGAGGTGAGGCCTGTGTTCAAAAGTGTATTGGGAGAGAAGTGTGTCTAGAGGTGCAAAGGAGGTGAGGTCTGTGTCTAAGAATGCAGTGGGGGAGAGGCTTCATGAAGTCCAGTCCACTGCATTCTTAGACACAGGTCTCACCTCCTTTGCACCCCTGGATAGGCCTCACCTCATCTGCTCAATCTGTTTACTAATCTGAGGAAACACAGGTGACATGATTGTGAAATGTGCTAATAAATTTTTTGAATCATGCATATACTATCTAATCAACCTTTTTCTTTGTAATATTCTCTTTTTCAGTTACTCCCTATTACACCTCTTGTTTGTTGTATACCTTTTCTCCCTCTTTCTGACTTTTTTCTCTCTTCCTGTTACACCCTATGTGTGACCTACTTCTTGTAACATCCTCTCTCTGATTTAGTTCCTCTTACACCCTCTCTCAAACTTACTCTCTGACTCTCCTTTTACAGGCTCTCTCTGTTTTAGTCTCTTTTACAACCTTTTCCCTTCTAACACCCTCTCTCTGTCTTACATCCTCTTTCATCCTCTCTCTGTTTTACACCCTGTTACATCCTTTTTCTGACTTACTCCCTTTTTTTGACTTACTCTCTCTCCCTATAACATCCTTTTTCTGTCTTCCAACATATTATACACTCTCTCTGTCTTAGTCCTTCTCTATGTTTTACTTCCTCTACCTGTTTCTTTGTCTGAGTCTCTCCGTGTCTTTTTGTTACTCCCTCTAGCTGTTTTTCTCTGTCTTACTCCTAGTTATATAGTTGCTGTGGAATAAACTTAGATATGTTGTAAATTAGTGTTTATATTGTTTGCTTATTGTCATTGCTTTGTTGTTTGCTAATAGTGGTCTATAATGTGTTATTTTTTTCTTTACCACAGATTCAAATCAACATTTCAAAAGTAAGCAAATATGCCGTCAAGGCAAAGGAGAAGGAAAACTGCCATATGGAAAAAAACTAAAACTGCAACAGAATTAAAGGACTCACCTACAACAAGTACTTCAAAAAACACAAAGAAAGCTCCTGGTAAGACAACTAAGTCTTTTTTTCGGAACATATGTAGAAGACATTTTTTTTTTTTTAAAGAGAATGGAAATATACCAAAGGAAAGAGCAAATTTGAAAAGGAAGGAGAGGCCCCTCAAAAATGTTAATACTGGAGCAGGAGAGAAGAGTACGGATAGCAATAGAAGGCAAAATCAATTTAGGGACATTCGTAGACGAATGTTTCGCAATAGGGTAGTTTTAAATTTGTTAAAAAATGTTAAGAAAGGAAAACAGAAAGCTGCTTTTTACAAACAAAAGAAAAGTGTAGAGAAGATTGTTGATCAGGCTTTTGAAGTTAAGAAAAAATTATTTATTTTAAGTGTAAAGCAGAAAATGAAGATTTTGCAAGAGTTAGATACTTGCAGAGTGAGAGAAAACACAGGTTTGCATGGGCATTCACTGGCTTGTCTTTCTAGAAAAGTATGTCAGAGTGTTTTTCATCATTTTAGGATGTTAGCGGTGCATCATAATAAAGTGAGAAAATTAGTGAGAAGGTTGTAATATGCAAAAAGTCCAGCACTTAAGCTTAAACAGTTAAACAGTGCTCTTTTGCATGGATCTGAATTAGATGTGAAGAGGATTAGTGAAGAAATTGAGTTTTGTTATTTTGGGGACAAAGAGGACAGTGTAGAAATGAATATAGTAATAGATGGTAATTTAGAAAAAAAGGAACAGATTTCAAGTATAGAAGAATTTGACTAGTAAATTACCAAGTTTAAGGTGAAATCAAGTGAAAGGCCTAATTTAACTTGTGTGTGTTTTCGATGGACTCATTATAAGATTCAGACTAGGTTAGTTGATTTATATGCAAAAAGTGAAATGGAAAACAATAGTGAATGGAAGGATTTTGTAACTTATTTGTTGGTGGAGAATTCTTTTGATTTGAGTTTTGATCAGCGTATTTGTAATTATTGTTTAAAAAAATTAAATGAAAACAAAATGCCTGCTAGAGCTGTTCATAATAATCTTCAGTTGATAGATATTCCTTCTGAATTGATGGATTTAAATACTTATGAATCTATTTTGATTCAATGTGTAATCCTTTTCAGGCTATTGTTCGCATGGAGCCTAAGATAGGGAAATTGCCTCCTACAGATTTACAGAGAGGATTAAAGGGAAGAGTTGTTTATTTGCCTCTAGATGTCAAGAAAACAATTGATACAATTGGTGTAGAAAGAGTAGAAGAGGAACCTCTGGTTATTCTAGTTAATGGGGTTCCGACAAAGAGTAAGAAAATCTGGCAAGATTTAGTGGATGTTAGGAAAGTCAAAAAGGCAACGTTGTATTTGGTCAAAAACAATGAGTACAACAAAAATGTATGTGTTGGAGTAGAGGAAACAGCTACAGAAGAAGACAGTGATTGTTTAGCCAGCCAAATTGAAAAAGTTGATGTGTCTAGAAGTTAAGAAATATATGAACATTATACTGTTCATCCTTTGCATTCCAAAGAAGTAATGGGGAATGCAATTGACTTGTTTCAAATGAAAACAGCAAAAGGAAGTCCTATCAGTGTATGGGAAGAAAGTTTGGAAGCTCGTTGTTTTCCACAGTTACTTCCAACAGGTCGAGGTGGACGATATGACGATCGACCAGATCAAATTCCTGCTGCTGAATACCGGACTTTAAGATTATATGCATTCCGTATTTGTTTCATCTACTGTATGAAAGTGACTTGTCTGTGCTTTCTTATGCAGCTAATCATATACTGAAAAGTGGAGCTAATCTGCAAAATGTTTCGGCGAGGGACTTTATGGAGAAAGTCAATCTGCAAGACAGTATTTTGGAATCTCAGCTAATTAATCTCATGGCATGTCCGCGTGGAACAAACGAGCATTGGTTCCGTCGTCATGGGGAATTGAAATGTGTGCTAAGAAACTTAGGAACTCCTACATGGTTCCTCACTCTTAGCTGTGCTGAGTATGCATGGGATGACTTACTTCAATTTCTACGAGAGGCAAATGGAAACATACAAAATATAGAATTCAAAACACCTGGAGAACTGTGTTCTTTGGATCCAGTGAATACATGCAGATATTTTAATCATAGATTTGAAGCTATGATGTCTTTTATTACGAACAAAAAAAATCCTCCCCTTGGAGAGGTTTTGGATTTCTTTTGGAGGAAGGAGTATCAAGTGAGAGGTGCTCCTCAAATACATATGTTGTTATGGATTAAAGATGCACCCAAATTTGGAACTGATTCGGATGACAAAGTGATGAGTTTCATTGAATAGTATTCAACATGTGTTTTTCCGAAAGTACTGTCGTCGAAAATTTAGAAACAAGGATAAGTTCTACACAATTTGTTGTTTTGCGTTTCCACGACCAGTGATTTCTAAAGGAAGAGTAAATAATTTGATGTCTTCTCTGCGACATACTGTGACGAGGAAATCACAAAAAAATACATACAATTTAAAAAGAAACAAAGAGTCCAAGTATATTAATGACTACAACCCAGTAATTTTGTCCATGTGGAATGCTAACATGGATATTCAGTTTGTTGCTGACAACTCTAATGCTGTGGCTCGATATGTGACGTCTTACATCACAAAAAAAGAAAAGACAGAACTGAAGGATATGTGGGAAGACATTTCACATGAAAAGAGTATAAGTAAAAAAGTTATACAGTTTCAGTCTGAAGATGTTGACGCATCGAGAAAGTGGAGCATATGAATGTTCTGATCGGTTATCATCAGCAAGTCTCTATGCCAAATCTAGATCAATCATTTGGGTGAGTCCAGGCCTTGCTGCAACACGAAACCGAATATTGAAATCTGTACAAGAAATTGAGTATTTGGCGGAGAAAGAACCTAACAGTACAGATATTTTGAAGACAAACATGTTGGATACATACTATCCAAATAGAAGTATTCACCTTGAGAACACTTGTTTGTATGAAGTTCTGCAAAACTATAGTTATAAGAGTAACATCACAGAAGATATCAATAATGGAAAATATGCTGTCATTGGGTATGAAGAATGTCTAGTGAAGCAGAGAAAAGGACATTTGATTAACCATCGAAAATTGAGTAGCGAATCTCCAGACAAAAGAGAATTTTACTATTTAGCTCTTTTGCAACTCTTTAAGCCATGGCATACCGAAGAGGAACTACTTGGAGATTTTCTCTGTTACGAAGACTCTTTTAATGCAACCAAGGATACCATAGAATTTCCTGTTTTTCCAAATTATCTGCAAATGTTGAACGAAGAAATAGAGCAAGAAGCCACAATTGCTGAAGAGATTGCAAGAGACAGTTCTCAAGAGTTCTGCTTCATTGAGTCAGGATCCACTAGGAGGACCAATTATCCAAAATGAAGCTGCCACTGCCATGGATGAGGTGGAAAGAGCTATGGAACAAGCTCAAGAGGATGTAGTTAACTTAAAAGATTTGGTAAAGCAACTAAACATTGAGCAGAAAAAGATATATGACAAAGTCACAGAACAGATTGAACATGGATTCTGACATGAGAAAAAAGAGTGCTCATGTACATCATTTAGGCCTGTCCAACTGTACGTAAGTGGAGAAGCAGGAACAGGAAAAAGTTTTCTGATTAAAGCCATTTCAACTTATCTGCAGAAAAGGACTGAATCACCGCTGTCTTGTGTTGTAACCGCTCCAACAGGACTGGCAGCACATAACATTAAAGGGATTACTCTACATCGTTTACTGATGCTGCCAGTTGAGCATGATAATAAATTGCACTATAACAAGCTATCTGGAGATGCGTGTTCTGAAGTTTCCAGAGTCCTGAGGAAAATGAAACTTCTTATCATTGATGAAGTAAGCATGGTCTCAAATCTAATGCTTGCTTTTGTGCATTTGAGAATGCAAGAAATTCTTAGAACAGAGTATGATGTGTTATTTGGAGGAAAACACATTATTGTTTTTGGAGATCTACTGCAGTTGACTCCAGTAAAAGGACAACCAGTGTTTAAAATGCTCACGCATGAAGATACCAGGAAGTCCCTTGGAAGCATTGGAAACGTTAATATATGGTTAAATTTCAAATATGCAGAACTGCTTCAAAATATGCGACAGGCAAAGGATGAAGATTATAAAAATATTCTACAAGATGTAAGAATCGGAAAAGTAAGTGAGCATGGGAAAGAAGCTTTACATGTTCGCATAATTTCAAATTTATATCCAAATGAAAACATTCTTCCAGAGAATATTTTTAAGAAAATTACTGAAAGAAATCTGGGATATGTTTGTTGCCAACTCTACAAGAATGTTACATCTTCAACAACAAACTGTTAAAGTTAGAAAATGAAGAGATTGTGAAACTGGAAGCAATAGATAAAATAGAGCATAAGGGTGCAACAATTATTTTGTCAGAAAATGTAAAAACAAAATTGGATTCATTAGAGAAGAGTATATCTAAAACAGCTGGTTTTGAAAAGACTCTGAATGTGTGTTTAAATTGTCGTATCATTTTGAGAAGAAATGTAAATGTTGAAAGAGGTCTGGTAAATGGAGCTATGGGTCATGTTGTTGATTTTGTGAATTACAGAAATAGAGATGAAATTGAATTTTTAAAAATTAAATTTTATGGCATTGAGCAAGTACAACAAATCAGTTGTTGTTCTGCTAGATTTTTGCTTGTAAAAGACTTATATGTTCGCCAAAAACAGTTTCCTGTTTGTTTGGCATATGCGGTGACAATTCATAAATCTCAAGGTTTAAGTGTAGATAGTGCTTTGGTGAACATTGGAAGTTCTGTGTTTAAAGATGGTATGGCATATGTGGCATTATCACGAGTCAGAACTTTAGCAGGATTGTACTTGATTGAGTGTGATGAGACAAAGATTTGTGCAGATTTAGATTGTGTTAAAGAATACAATAGGTTAAGAAGAGAGTATGCTCCACATTTGCCTCAATATCCTCTGTTTGAAAAATGTGTGGTAGGCCGAAAAAGAAGAAATGAGAATAATTGCAGTGAGGTAGTAGCAAAAAGACAAAAAATAGATGAAACTGTAATTGTAAGCAGAAAGAAAAAGGATTCTGTTGAAGATGTTGTTGGATTTCAGTTTGAAAACAGTTCTGGTGTCAACTGCTATGCTAATGTAGTGGTTAATGTTGTTTTTTTCCTTAAAACTTTACAAGAACATATTGTTGAAAATCAAGATCAAAGATTCTGTGGTTTATTGAATTCTGTGTTTCAGAAATGTAGCAGTGATAGAGCAAAAACAGAAAGTGTTTCAGAAATTAGAAATCTTTTTATATATGTTCAGGTCAAAAAAAAATTCACAAAATATTCAGCAGGATTGTCAGGAATTTGTAATGTATATATTTGGTGTATTGAAAGATGAAGGTGTTGATATAGAAAATCTTTTTAGCCTTTCTTATCAATGGCAGCATGACTGCAACAATTGTAGTTTATCAAGTAGTACTAGAATAGACACTGAAAGATTTATATATTTGACTTTACCAGACTGCAAATCAGATTTAATAATCTAGTGAAAGCAGCTGATCTTAATATGGTGTGTACCCAATGTAAGTGTCCAATGCTGTCCACATTATTTATACAAACTTATGGACAGTATGTCATTTTAATGTTTCAACGATGTAGACCTGATGGAACTAAATTGACAACTTCTATTAAATTATTTTGTGGCTTCTCAGTTATCAATTTCAGGAACAACCTTTGTAACTGTAGCTATTATTTATCATGACGGCCCTTCAACAACATCAGGACATTATACAGCTTATTTAAAATGTCGAAAAGGTTGGTCTTTCTGTAATGATACTCATTTGGCTTTGAAACAACGTTTGCCTTTTGACTTAAAAAATTCTTACCTAGTGTTTTTAGAACCAAAATGTAACTGAAGGTAATTGGCCTATGAAGACGGGAGCAGGTAATAAAAGTTACTCTGCAATTTAAAATTATATTGTAAGTAAAAGTGATGAACATAATATAAAAAATCAAGTTCTCATATAGGTACTGTAAGTGGATCTCATAGTAAGTGATATCAATATTATATGAAATGTTGAACATGAGTGATCCAGAGAGGGGAATATGAATTATTAAACATTGTGAAAATGTTGTATGAGCTTTTCTTTGAAAACATCGGGTAAACAGTAATTTCAGAGTTTGAAAATAGACTGATCAATCTGACACTATTTGGCCGTAAGGAATAGTGTTAGAATGAGCAATGAGTCATAACTTAACACAAGAAGCAAATGAAAAAATTGAGACATATTTCAGATGTTCTTAGAGTTTTCTTTATAGGAAGTCGATAAAATGCGCTACTATTTGGCCTCAAGGAAAAGTAAGTGAATGAAAGATTAGTGTAAATATGTGATTTGTAAGTTTATATGTTTTTTTTTAAACACAATCTTTTAGATTGTGTTTTTTTTTCCCCGCTGTTATATGATGATTACTTTGAACTCACTGTTTTTAGTGAAATTCAATAAATTCTGAGAACAGCAAAAATAAACTATGTAACATGTTGTAGAAGTTATTCTATAGTTTATTTTGTGTAATTTATATTGTATTCCCATTGTCTCACACTCACTTTCCTTTTTCCACCCTTTTTCAGCTCTCTTTACTCACTCACACTGCCCTTCTCTCACTCTGTTTCATCCCCGTTCCTTTACTCCACTTCTTTCACAACCCCTCAATCCTATTTCAACTGTCTGCATCCCCTCTGTCCTTTGCACCACTTTTCAGCTTTTAGTCTCACTGCTTTACTTCCCTTTTCCGTCTTTTCCTCCTTTGTTCTTTTACTAATTCCTCTTTACTTACTCATCTCTTTTTTCATACTCTGTCACTATAACTTACCCATTCTCTCTCACTTATCTTTCTTTGGTTCTTACTTTTATCCTCTTTTTTCGTTTACTACCTCTATGTCCTCAGTCTCACACTCTCCTTGTGTTATGCTCATTTGTGTTTATCTACCTTCTATCTTTTCTCTTACAACAACTTCACTGTTCCTCTCTCATCATTCTTCACCCCAGTTCTTTTACTCCGGTTCCGTAACTACCCCGCATTTCCTATCTTTCAGTATCCTTCTCTTTAGTTTCATTACCGAATCGCATTCTCTCAGTACCATTGCTGTAGTCCTCTTCCCCTCTCTTTTCTTGTTTTGCTCCCTTACACATTTTCTATTCCTTACTCATTGTACTCCACTTCACTCACTCCTTCCCTTAGTCCCTCTGTGTACTTACTTCCTCACTCCTTTTCTCTCAATCCTTCTATATTATCGTCACTCCCTTCATCCCTTCATTCTGTGACTCCCCTTCATTCACTCTCAGTCATCTTCCATTCTTCTTTCTTGTAAATGAATTCTCAATCAGACTCCTTTCCCTCTCACTCATTCCCCTTTTACTTACTCTTCTTTCTTGATTTAGTTTTGCTAACTCACATTCTTTTAGACTCTTACTTACCTTCGCTTCATTTCTCTCATCTTGTCTTCCTCTCTGTCACTGAATTTATCTGACTTACTCTTAGTAATGTGCTCTTCTTCTATTTCTTTTTCCCTCTTTTTGTCCCTCTACATTACTTTATTTCCCTTTCTGTATCCTTCACTCTTGCTTTATTTCTTAGTAGACTTTTATGATTTTTAACCTCTTCACCTGTCTCTGTTATTTATTTTATTTATATTCTACTAATTATAACTTATTTTTTCTTCTCTCTTTCACAGATACAAAGTGTAGAAAAAAAAGTAATTAAGTTTACATTAATTATATGGTAAGTATGACTCAAAAATTTAGTTTGTCATCATCCTTTGCTTTAACCTCACTACTTTTCTCTCACCCTACCTCACCCCTATTTCCTTACTCTGCATCCCTCACTTATTCTTATCCTCCATGTTTACTTCTCTTTTCCTTACTTTCCTATCACATTCAACTTCTTTCAGTCCTCCTGCTCACCCACACTCCCTCACTTTCCTTTCTTTTCTGGTTCACTCAGTCCCTTTCTGTCACTCGTTCCTTTTCTCTCTCTGTCCTTTGTCTCTGTCACTCCCCATGTATTTCCTTTTCTCAGTTACTTCCTCTAACATCTTTTCTCTGTCTTACTATCTATTACACAGTCCCTTTGTGTTCCTCCCTCTAGCTCTCTTTCTCTTTACAGCACTCTTTCTGTCCCCTTTCTTTATGCTCACTTCTTCATTATTTTTTTTTTTTTTTTTTGGGTGCGCTAACGGGACGCGCCCTGGTACGCGCACGTGGCGCGCCAGAATACTGTGCTCTCTGGTGCGCTCACCAGTACGCGCACCAAGAGCGCTCCAGGGCTAAAAAAAAATATATATATATATACATAAAAAAAATAGTATTACATAAATATTTTAAAAATATTACATTACATAGGTATAGAAATTTGCTAATAAAAAACCTTTGAAATTCACTGAAAAAACCATAGGTTTCACACCAGTTATAGTTAGGAATTAGCATTTAAAAAACCTTTTAAATTCACTGAAAAAACCATAAGTTTCACACCAGTTACAGTTAGTTGGAAATTTTACTGACATAAAACCATTGAAATTCCCACGTTATAGTTAGTTGGACTCACTATAACTTGCGCGCCTGCAATGCACTGCTAATGACATCACATATTACATCACTCGTGACATGGTCAGTGACATCACTCACAACTAACTATAACTGGTGTGAAACCTATGGTTTTTTTAGTGAATATATATATATATATATATATATATATATATATATATATATATATATATATATATATATATATATATATATATATATATAATATATATATATATATACATATATATATATATATATATATATATATATAATATATATATATATATATATATATCCACGGAAAACCATAGGTTTCACACACGTTATAAAACCTTTGAAATTCACTGAAAAAAAACATAGGTTTCACACCAGTTATAGTTAGCTGGTTATTTTACTCATAGTTGGACTCACTATAACTTGCGCGCCTGCAATGCACTGCTAATGACGTCACATATTACATCACTCGTGACATGGTCAGTGACATCACTCACAACTAACTATAACTGGTGTGAAACCTATGTTTTTTTTAGTGAATATATATATATATATATATATATATATATATATATATATATATATATATATATATAATATATATATATATATATATATATATATATATCCACGGAAAAACAATAGGTTTCACACACGTTATAAAACCTTTGAAATTCACTGAAAAAAAACATAGGTTTCACACCAGTTATAGTTAGCTGGTTATTTTACTCATACAAAACCTTTGAAATTCCCTGTAAGAACTGGGACCACCAGTTCTCCGGGGGGTAGCATGGCTCGAGCAGGAAGGCAGCCAGGGGCTTGCGTGTAAAGCAGCTACTTAACACACTCATCCGCTGAGACACGACGTGGGCGTAATAATGGAGACCACACCAGTAGTTGTGTTTCAAAATCAAGATCTTTTATATAGGCTTTTAGATCAAAGCAATTAATGCATTAGCAAATCATGAGCATTTCATTAAAGTATCACATTAAAGCGTTTCATGGAAGCCTTTTCAAAATGCATTTTCAGTGACAAATACTTTCAGCAAAGCAGAAAACTTCGAATAACACAGCCTGTAGCATTATACTATTCAGCAGGCTAACGGGGTACTTTCATAAGCCATGGATTAACTTGTAGGAAGCAATCATAAGCATTTCCTCTTGTAAATAGCGTCAGTTTAGTAATCCCAGTCAGATCATAAAAGTAGTACTGTACTAAACCATCGAGGATCAGAACTTAGCCCCATCTGGAACTGTAGAAGCCTGCCCCTGCAAGAAATTCAGTACAGGGAAATAGATCACCATCTCATAGCAGGCATGACAACATTTAAGTGAGCATGAGCACTACAGGCCACCTAGGACGGCCATGAACCACCGACAGCTACCGCAGTGGAGTATCTGATGGCCACGTATAAACTCACAGTTCCATTGACAGGTTTCAGGCCTAAAACAGGCAGGCAGAACAATGCAGTAGGGGAAGTATCTGTCCCCACGCCTCCCAAACTCTTGAGGCTCATTAGGGGGGCCTACGGGGCGGGGCAGGGGGTGCGCAGGGAAGCACAGTCCAGTACCTGGTTGATCTTCCAGCAGTCTCTGGTCAGAGGAAAGTAGACTTCTTGGCGCTTGGATGGTTCTGCGCCCTTAGATGTTGGTTTCTTGAAGTTGAAGAGGGGGGAAGGGTGAGTTGGAGGCTGGATGAGTTTTCCTCAGTCACTGCAGATGGACCCTGGGGTTCCCTACCGCTGGGCCAGATCAGTGGGCTAGTCTAGGACACCTCACCCAGCTTAAGAGGCAGCACCTAAATCCTGTCACTCCCAGTAGCATAGGTTCCTAACTAGGCCCTCCCGCCTAAAACTCCTGCGGGGGTTCCCCAGGTCAGTGATGCCCCAACTGACTAGAAAAATTTCCCTCCCTTGCTTAAGTATGCCCAGGTCAGGTGACCACTCTCTAAGGCGGGAAAACCCAACTCCGCCTTTCTTCTGGAAGGTTCCAGGAGCTTCCCCACTCTACCTAAGGACAGGGGGTGGTGTGCTGGCATTGCAACATTGTATGGGGATCCAGCCTGCTCCTGGCAACTAGGGTGCTACACTAAAAGACCACGCTGCAGTAGCAGGGGCCAGTGGCAGCCATGTTTGAAGTAGAGAGCACCTGCACCCTAACACAGATTAGCTATGAAAAGGTGCCCAAAGACCTATGGGCCAACAAAAAGAAGGTGGGAAAAATGAGGCAAGGGCAAAAAGTCACAGGGAAAGACCACCCTAGGGCTGACAGGTCTAACATTACCCCATTATAGCTAGTTCAGCTAACTATAACTCGCGCGCCCACAATGCACTGCTGATGACTTCACATATTACATCACTCATGACACGGTCAGTGACATCACTCATGACATCACTAAAGACCGTGTTTTAACAAATAATAATTGGGGCTTTGGGGGTCCTTGTGGGACTACCTGAGCAGGCCAAGGGGGTCAGGGTGTTTCTACCCTGCCCCCTTTAAGTGTTCTACACGTTTGTTTTCCTGCTTTCCTGTGCCTCGGTCTACCAAGCACAAGATGGCTGCCAACACTTCCAGGTTTGAAGTGTTGACAGCCAATGAGCATGCAGCTTTCTCGGGAAGGTTTGCGTACTGTACGCGTACCCCGCGATTTTTTAAAAAAAAAACATTTTTTGGGGGGCCTTGGGGGTTCTTGTGGGACCCCTGAGCAGGCCTAGGGGGTCGGGGTGCTTCTACCCTGCCCCCTTTTTGAGTTCTACACGTTTGTTTTTTCTGCTTTCTTGTGTCTCAGTCTACCGAGGAACAAGATGGCTGCCAACAATTTCTGGTTTGTAGTGTTGACAGACATTTGACAGGCAATCAGCATGCAGCTCGTGCACGGGAAGGTACGTGTACCGTGCGTGTACCGTACGCGTACGGTACACGTATGGTACGTGCTTATAGATATATATATATATATTTTGTATTTTGATTTTCTCAGGAACTACTGGAGGGATTTACACCATTTAAGCAAAAGCGTGATCTCTACCATTTTGCCAAATTTCTTGTAATTCCGTTCAGCCGTTCGGGCTGTAGCCGTGTCTAATCTTCCTATGGAAAATAACATGGGGAAAACATGTTTTGGGACCCACCTTTTTTCTCAGCCCCCAATTGACGTATCCCCTCAAAGCTTTCAGGGAAGGAGCGGATCCGAGCGGGCCATCTTCTTTGAGAAATTTGTGAAGATTCATCAACCGGAGCCAAAGTTATGGAAACTAGGTCCTAACTATAACTACCTACCGCCAGTAAGTAATGTATATATATATATATATATATATATATATATATATATATATATATATATATATATATATATATATATATATTGTCGCTCCAGGTTGTCCACCTATTGAGTAGCACACGAGCAGCAGCTTAATTTATGTGTAGGGGAGGACGGGGATCCGCTTGTAGATGCCGCTCCGTAATGGATCTGCCCGACGCGTTTCCAAGCTCCATCTGCTTCTCTTCAGGGGCTTTAACGGAAGCGGTGTGCGCACCCGCTGACACACTTCTCTAATTTCCATATGACACACCCGCCGATTGGAGGCTCCGATGAGACTGTGCATTATGGGAAGTGTGGTGTGGAAAGCACACACTCAAGTCCTGTATGGACCCCACAAGTGGGCCCGTCCTCGATCCCATGTACGCTGCTGTTTCACTTCCGTGACCCCCAAGGGTAACGGGGTGGTGCATACTCTGCGGCTGGACTGCCGCGTGTAAATTGTCGCTCCAGGTTGTCCACCTATTGAATTTGAATTTGAATTTAAAAACATTTATTTAGCGCACTTTTACCGAGCGGTTTCATGGCGCCTTTCAGGTTACGACCAGCATCAGCAGCAAGAGGAGGCTAGGCAGCGAAAGCTCGGGAAAAAAGAAAGGTTTTAAGGTTCTTACGGAACTCTATATAGGAAGGTGAAGTGCGGAGTCGCACAGGGAGAGAGTTCCAGAAAGCTGGGGCAAGGACCGCAAATTTTGCTCCACCAGCTTTCTTCTGTTTGAAACGGGGGGAGACCAGGAGTGCCATATGGGTGGAACGGAGTTCTCTACCCGGCAGGTAGGGCTTTATGGCTGAGCATATAAACTCAGGAGCGGTACCCATCCTGGCCTGAAAGGTGAGGCAGCCAAGTTTGAATAAGGCTCGCTCTCTCACAGGCAACCAGTGTAAAGCCTGCAGCAAAGGGGTGGCGCGATGAAATTTGGGCAGGCCATGGATCAGGCGAGCAGCCTGATTCTGCACTAGTTGCAGGCGGTGGATGGCGTAGGCCGGCGCGCCATTATAGATTATGTTACCATAATCGAGGCGCGAGAGCACCATTGCCATCACGATGACTTTTAAAGCCGGGAGGGAGAAGAAGCGGGAGATCTTCCTGATTGTCCTAAGGGAAAAGAAACAGGAGGACACCACTGAACTGACTAGGGAGTGAACAGAAAGTTGTGAATTGAGAAGAATCCCAAGGGTTTTAACTTTGGGGACCGGGAGTGGGGGAACACCAAGTGATGGGGGCCAATAGGAGGGAGACCAGGGACTGCAACCACCTCCGGTCAAGACCAACTCTGTCTTGTCTGGGTTGAGTTTGAGGTGGTTGCAGTTCATCCAGTCCTGAATGAACAGCATAACTGTTTGAACATTCTGGGCGGATGAGGGGGAATGGGAGAGCTTGAAAATTAGCTGGAGGTAATCGGCGTAATTAAACACCGTGACCTCGAGCTGCTGCAACATAAAAATGAGGGCGTAGATGTATAAATTAAACAAAAGAGGGGAAAGTTAAGAGCCCTGGGAAACACCGCACTCTACCTTACGGGAGGCAGCAGTGAAGCCGGCAAGATGGACCGCCTGAGCCCTCTCGCTCAGGAAGGACTCGAGCCATGAGAAGGCTAGGCCCTCTATGCCCGCCGCCCTGACACGGGTAAGGAGGATGGAGTGGTCCACCGTGTCAAAAGCGGCGGACAGATCTAAAAGAATGAGGGCTTGCGAGAGGTTGGTGTTGATGCCTTCACGTAGCCCATCCATCACTGAGATCACCACCTTCTCCGTGGAGTGGAGGGGCCAAAAGCCCGCCTGACAGGGGGAGAGGCAGTGATTTGTCTCCACGTGAGTGCTCAGGGTAGTGGTGACATAAGTTTCTAAAACCTTTCCCAAATAAGGCAGGAGAGAAATGGGGTGATAGTTGGAGGGGGATGAGGGATCGGCGCCAGCCTTTTTTAGGATTGGGATGACAACCGCAGATTTGTGGGGATTGAGTAGCACACAAGCAGCAGCTTAATTTATGTGTAGGTGAGGACGGGGATCCGCTTGTAGATGCCGTCCGTAATGGATCTGCCCGACGCGTTTCGAAGCTCCATCTGCTTCTCTTCAGGGGCTTTAACGGAAGCGGTGTGCGCACCCTGTGACACACTTCTCCAATTTCCATATGACACATCCGCCAATTGGAGGCTCCGATGAGACTGTGAATTATGGGAAGTGTGGTGTGGAAAGCACAGAATAGAGTCCTGTATGGACCCCACAAGTGGGCCCGTCCTCGATCCCATGTACGGCTGCTGTTTCACTTCCGTGACCCCCAAGGGTAACGGGGTGGTGCATACTCCGCGGCTGGACTGCCGCGTGTAAATTGTCACTCCAGGTTGTCCACCTATTGAGTAGCACACGAGCAGCAGCTTAATTTATGTGTAGGTGAGGACGGGGATCCGCTTGTAGATGCCACTCCGTAATGGATCTGCCCGACGCGTTTCGAAGCTCCATCTGCTTCTCTTCAGGGGCTTTAACGGAAGCGGTGTGCACACCCTGTGACACACTTCTCCAATTTCCATATGACACACCCGCCGATTGGAGGCTCCGATGAGACTGTGCATTATGGGAAGTGTGGTGTGGAAAGCACACAATCAAGTCCTGTATGGCCCCCACAAGTGGGCCCGTCCTCGGTCCCATGTACGGCTGCTGTTTCACTTCCGTGACCCCCAAGGGTAACGGGGTGGTGCATACTCCGCGGCTGGACTGCCGCGTGTAAATTGTCACTCCAGGTTGTCCACCTATTGAGTAGCACACGAGCAGCAGCTTACTTTATGTGTAGGTGAGGACGGGGATCCGCTTGTAGATGCCGCTCCGTAATGGATCTGCCCGGCGCGTTTCGAAGCTCCATCTGCTTCTCTTCAGGGGCTTTAACGGAAGCGGTGTGCGCACCCTGTGACACACTTCTCCAATTTCCATATGACACACCCGCCGATTGGAGGCTCCGATGAGACTGTGCATTATGGGAAGTGTGGTGTGGAAAGCACAGAATCAAGTCCTGTATGGACCCCACAAGTGGGCCCGTCCTCGATCCCATGTACGGCTGCTGTTTCACTTCCGTGACCCGCAAGGGTAACGGGGTGGTGCATACTCCGCGGCTGGACTGCTGCGTGTAAATTGTCGCTCCAGGTTGTCCACCTATTGAGTAGCACACGAGCAGCAGTTTAATTTATGTGTAGGTGAGGACGGGGATCCGCTTGTAGATGCCGCTCCGTAATGGATCTGCAAGACGCGTTTCGAAGCTCCATCTGCTTCTCTTCAGGGGCTTTAACGGAAGCGGTGTGCGCACCCGCTGACACACTTCTCCAATTTCCATATGACACACCTGCTTATTGGAGGCTCCGATGAGACTGTGCATTATGGGAAGTGTGGTGTGGAAAGCACACAATCAAGTCCTGTATGGACCCCACAAGTGGGCCCGTCCTCGATCCCATGTACGGCTGCTGTTTCACTTCTGTGACCCCCAAGGGTAACGGGGTGGTGCATACTCCGCGGCTGGACTGCCGCATGTAAATTGTCGCTCCAGGTTGTCCAACTATTGAGTAGCACACGAGCAGCAGCTTCATTTATGTGTAGGTGAGGACGGGGATCCGCTTGTAGATGCCGCTCCGTAATGGATCTGCCCGGCGCGTTTCGAAGCTCCATCTGCTTCTCTTCAGGGGCTTTAACGGAAGCGGTGTGCGCACCCGCTGACACACTTCTCCAATTTCCATATGACACACCCGCCGATGGGAGGCTCCGATGAGACTGTGCATTATGGGAAGTGTGGTGCGGAAAGCACACAATCAAGTCCTGTATGGACCCCACAAGTGGGCCCGTCCTCGAACCCATGTACGGCTGTTGTTACACTTCCGTGACCCCCAAGGGTAATGGGGTGGTGCATACTCCGCGGCTGGACTGCCGCGTGTAAATTGTCGCTCCAGGTTGTCCACCTCTTGAGTAGCACCCGAGCAGCAGCTTAATTTAGGTGTAGGTGAGGACGGGGATCCGCTTGTAGATGCTGCTCCGTAATGGATCTGCCCGACGCGTTTCGAAGCTCCATCTGCTTCTCTTCAGGGGCTTTAATGGAAGCGGTGTGCGCACCCGCCTACACACTTCTCCAATTTCCATATGACACACCCGCCGATGGGAGGCTCCGCTGAGACTGTGCATTATGGGAAGTGTGGTGCGGAAAGCACACAATCAAGTCCTGTATGGACTTGGATTTTTTTT
>NW_028245517.1:0-53951 GCF_964263255.1 Lissotriton vulgaris
TTGATTTCAAATTGTCTGACAAAATAATTGTTGATCCCATATGCTCTAATTTGTCGATAGCTTCAAGTTTCACAATCTCTTGCTTTTCTAAATTCAACATTTTGTTGTTGAAGATGGCACATTCTGCAAGAGTTGGCATGAGACATATCCCGGATTTCTTCTCAGTAATTTTCTGAAAAATATTCTCAGGCACAATATCTTGTTTGGGATACAAATTTGACAGTAACCGTGCATTTAAAGCTTCTTTCCCATGCTCGGTCACTTTTCCAATTCTAATATCTTGTAGAATATTCTTGTAATCTTCATCCTTTGCCTGACGCATATTTTGATGCAGTTCTGCATAATTGAAGTTTAACCATATATTGACGTTGCCAATGCTCCCTAGGCACTTCCTGGTATCTTCATGCGTGAGTATTTTGAACACAGGTTGACCTTTTACTGGTGTCAGCTGTAGAAGATCTCCGAAAACAATAATGTGTTTCCCACCAAATAAGACATCATATTCAGTTTTAAGTACTTCTTGCATTCTCAAATGCACAAAGGCAAGCATGACATTGGAAACCATGCTTACTTCGTCAATGATAAGTAGTTTCATTTTCCTCAAAACTCTTGAAACTTCACAGCAAGCATCTCCAGATAACTTGTTGTATTGTAATTTGTTGTCATGCTCCACCGGCAGCATCAATAGACGATGCAAAGTAATACCTTTAATATTATGTGCTGCCAGTCCAGTAGGAGCGGTGACAACACAAGACAGCGATGACTCAGTCCTTTCCTGCAAATAACAAGAGATTGCTTTAATGAGGAAACTTTTTCCAGTTCCCGCTTCTCCACTCACGTACAGTCGGACAGGCTTCAACGACGTACACGAGCACTCTTTCTTCTCATGACTTAATCCGTGCTCAATTTCCTTGGTAACTTCATCATATATTTTCCTCTGCTCAACGTTGAGTTGTTTTTCCAAGTCTTGTAAGTTAACTGAATCCTCCTGAGCATGTGCCATGGCTCTTTCTACTTCATTCATAGCAGTGGCAGCTTCATTTTCGATAATAGGTCCTCCAAGTGGATCTTGACTCAATGAAACAGAACTCTGACTGTCCTGAGAACTGTCTCTGGCAATCTCGGCTGCAATCGTTGCTTCCTGCTCAATTTCCAAAGTTAGCATTTCTTGATATTTAGAAAAAGCAGGACATTCTATGGACTCCTTGGCTGCATTGAAAGAGTCTTCGTAACAGAGGAAATCTCCAAGCAGTTCCTCTTCTGCACGCCAAGGCTTGAAAAGTTGCAAAAGTGCTAAATAGAAAAACTCCTTTTTTTCTGGAGATTCGCCACTTAATTTTCGATGGTTTACTAATTGGCATTTTCTTTGCTTGACCAGGCATCCCTCACTTCCAATTACAGCATACACTCCTTTCTCAATATCTTCTTTGATGTTCCTCTTGAATATATAATTTTGGAGAACCTCATATAGACAAATATTCTCAAGGTGACTGCTTCGATTTGGATAATATGTATCCAACATGTTGGTCTTCAAAATGTCGGTACTGTTTGGTTCCTTTTCTGCCAAATACTCAATTTCCCGAACAGGTTTAAGAACTCGATTTCGCGTTGCAGCAAGACCAAGACTCGCCCAAACGAGACTCCTGGATTTGGCATAGAGACTTGCTGAAGACAATCGATCAGAACATTCGTAAGCTCCGATTTCTCGATGCGACAACATCTTCAGACTGAAACTGTACAACTTCTTGCTGAGGCTCTTTTCATGGGAAATGTCCTCCCACATATCCTTCAGTTCGGTCTTTTCTTTTTTGGTGATGTAAGATGTCACATACCGAGCCACAGCCATACAGTTGTCAGCCACAAACTGTATATCCATGTTGGCATTCCACATGGACAAAATCACTGGGTTGTAGTCATTGATGTACTTGGACTCTTCGTTCCTTTTCAAATTGTATGTATTCTTGGGTGATTTCCTCGTCACATTATGTCGCAGCGAAGACATCAAACTGTTCACTCTTCCTTTAGAAATCACCGGTCGTGGAAAGTTGAAACGACATTTGGTGTAGAACTTGTCCTTGTTTCTGAATTTACGACGACAGTACTTTCCACAACGATGGCTTTGGAAACGTAGAACTTGTTCTCTTAGACTTTTCTTCTCCGTTGCGTTTGGAACAGCACACGTAGAATACTGTTCGATGAAATTCATCACTAAGTCATCCGGATCTGTTCCAAATTTAGGTGCATCCTTGATCCACAGCAACATATGTATATGAGGGGCACCTCTTGCTTGGTACTCCTTTCTCCAGAAGAAATCCAACACCTCTCCAAGAGGTGGATTCTTTTTATTTGTGATGAAAGACATCATAGCTTCAAATCTATGATTGAAGTACCTGCATACATTCACAGGATCCAAAGAACACAGTTCTCCAGGTGTCTTGAATTCAATGTTTTCAATATTTCCATTTGCCTCTCGTAGAAATTCAAGTAAGTCATCCCAGCCATACTCGGCACAGCTCAGAGTGAGGAACCATGTCGGAGTTCCTAAGTTCCTCAGCATACATTTTAAGTCACCATGACGACGGTACCAGTACTCATTAGTACCACGCTGACACGCCATGAGATTAATTAAGTGAGAATCCAAAATACTGTCTTGGACATTGACTTTATGCATAAAGTCACTTGCCGAGATGTTTCGCATCTGTATACCACTTTTTAAGATGTGGTTCACTGCATATGACAGTCCAGACAGATCGCTTTCAAACAGGAGATGAAACAAATAGGGAATGCATTGCCGAAACCTAGGATCTTCTGCATACAATCGTAAAGTCCGGTATTCAGACGCAGGAATTTCACGAGGTCGCTCATCATATCTTCCTCCTTGACCTGTGGGAAATAGCTGTGGGAAACACCGAGCTTCCAAACTTTCCTCCCAAACACTAATGGGACTCCCTTTGGCTTGTTTCATTTGAAACAACTCAATAGCATTCCCCATCACTTCCTTGGAATGCAAAGGATGAACACTATAATGTTCATATATTTCTTCACTTTTAGAGGCCTCTACTTTCTCAATTTGGCCAGCACACAAATCGCTATCCTCTTCATCACTTACTTCCTCTTCTGCAACATATACATTCTTATAGTACTTATTATTTTTCTTCAAATACACTGTTGCCTTTTTGACTTTCCTAACATCCACTAAATCTTGCCATATTTTCTTATTCTTTGTCGGAACCCCATTAACCAAGATAACCAGAGGTTCCTCTTCCACTTTTTCTATTCCAATTGTGTTAATGTTTTTGTTCAAATCTAGAGGCAAATAAACAACTCTTCCCTTTAATCCTCTCTGTAAATCTGCTGGAGGCAATTTCCCTGTCTTTGGCTCCATTCTTACAATAGCCTGAAAGGGATGGATACTTTGAATCAAAATAGATTCATAAGTATTTAAATCCTTCAATTCAGAAGGAATCTCAACCAATTCCAGATTATTATGAACTGCCCTAGCAGGCATCTGGTTTTGGTTTAATTTATTACAACAATAAGTACACACACGTTGATCCGATCCCAAATCAAAATAATTTTCTACCATCAAGTATGTGGCTAAATCCTTCCATTCACTATTATTTTCCCTTTCACTTTTTGCATATAAATCCACTACCTTAGTCTGATTCTTATAATAAGTGCGTCGACAACATACACAAGTGAAATTAGGCCTCTCACTTGATTTCACCTGAAACGTGGCAATTTCCTTCTGAAAATTATCTGTACTGGAAACCTGTACATTATCTTCCACATTACCCTCTACTTCAGGGTCAATTTGAACATTCTCATCTTTACTACCAAAGTAACAAAACTCAATTTCTTCACAAAGATTCTTCACATCTATTTCAGAACCATGCAAAAGAGCAGCACATAACTGTTTAAGCATAATTGCTGGACTCTTAGCATAATACAACATTCTCACTAATTTTCTCACTTTATTATGATGCACTGCTAGCATCCTGAAATGATGAAAAACACTCTGGCATACTCTCCTGGAAAGACAAGCCAGTGAATGACCACGCAAACCTGTCATTTGTCTCACTCTGCAAGGATCTAAATCTTGCAACAACTTCATTTTCTGCTTCAAACTTTTCTTATTAAATGTCCGTATAAAATCACATAGCAAATTGATGGAAACCTGTCGCACACTGCAAATAGAACTACACTTCCAAATGTACACAGGACCCTTAGGACGTCTTCCTAAAACCTCATCACTTAGCGCCTCTTCTGTCTCTGTTGTCACAAGTAGTTCTTTTTCAACTGGACAACCATCCTTCACTTCATAAGCTCGACCACTGATGTCAACTGCATGCACCAAATCATTATCCTGAAAATAAGTCTCCTCATTAAAAAATGCCTCAGAACTTGAACTATGCATCCATTCTCCAGAAAAAACTTCACAAAAGTTAGTACGATTTACTACTCTCTTCCATCTACTTTTTGTTTTGAAATCAGAAATTACCTTGCTTAGTTTCCTAATTCTATTGATTACCAAAATAAACAACTTTCGCTTGATTTCAAAAGCATGATCAATAATTTTCTCTACATTTTTCTTCTTCCTATAAAATGCCGCTTTCTGTTGGCCTTTCTTTTTAATATTTTTCAATAAATTAACTAATATCCTATTACGGAACATTCGTTGTCGAATGTCCCTAAACTGTTGTTTCCTTCTACTATCATGCACAGAGTTATCTCTTCCTCTACCAGTAACATTTGTGATGGGTCTCTCCTTTCCATTTAAATTACTTCTCTTTTTGTTAAGAGACACATTTTTTTGAGCAAAATTTTTTTTACTACAAATATTTCTTAAGAATGATTTCGTGCTCTTACCCGGACCTTTCTTGGTGTTTTGACAAGTATTTGGGGAAGAGGACTGCTGCAATAAAACATCATCCTGCTGTCTTTGACGTTTTCTAGCCTTTCGTATTCGACTTCTGGAAGGCATTTTCCAAACTATGAAAGAATCTGCAGTTGAATCTGTGAAAAAATATAATATAAAATGTTATTAACCACTATTACCAAACAGTAAATAAATAACAGTCATCTAAAACTTAATGCTGTACTAATTATTTAACATAGCAAATATTTTCCACCAGCACTGCATCACAAAAATGACACTCAATGGTACAAAACAGGCATACAACACTCATAAATCACTCCCTAATATTTTAAATCATTAATTCAGGATGACGATAAGATGTAGCCTATCTAAAGGTTTGTTTAGGCCCAGATCTTTGGACTGGGGTGAATGTGTGTCATTGATCCACATTCAGTCCATCACCTGTTTTGTTTATTTGAGGTGAGGCCAACACATGGTTGCAGATAAGATTTTCACTGAAAAAAAACCAAGGTAAAAAAACATGTGAAGGCCTACCAATGAAGTAAATCATTAAATGAAAACCAATACATTTCTGGAAATATGCACTACTAGTGCTTCATAAGATGTTTTGGATCATATTTATAAGTTATTTGAGTATCTAGTATGCTATTTTACATTCTTCATGGTGCAAATTTATTGTAAATACGCTCCCACCTGCGGTTGGCAAATTTAGATTTTGATTATGGGAGTTAGATAGGCATGTTAATAATTTCCCAAAAATGGTATATAACCCCAAACAACCTTTGAAGCAAATGCTCTTAGCCATGTTATCCACCTCCCATTGGATAACATGGCTAAGAAATACTTGCAAATGTGATAAAAAAAGGCCTGCAATGCATGAATAACGCAGAAAAATCAGCGATATTCATGCATTTTCCAACAAATGCTCTTAGCCATGTTATCCACTTCCTATTAAATAACATGGCTAAGAACTGCTCAGGGCCCCATGAGGAACGCTTTCCATTTAAAAAGGGAAAAATAACATCAAAGACACTAAAATGCCTTCTAAATATGAACCCAAACAACCTATGAAGCAATGTGAAAAAAACAGCCACAATGCATGAATATAGCAGAAAAATCAGCGATATTCATGCATTTTCCAGCAAATGCTCTTAGCCATGTTATCCACTTCCTATTAAATAACATGGCTAAGAACTGCTCAGGGCCCCATGAGGAACGCTTTCCATTTAAAAAGGGAAAAATAACATCAAAGACACTAAAATACCTTCTAAATATGAACCCAAACAACCTATGAAGCAATGTGAAAAAAACGGCCACAATGCATGAATATAGCAGAAAAATCAGCGATATTCATGCATTTTCCAGCAAATGCTCTTAGCCATGTTATCCACTTCCAATTAAATAACATGGCTAAGAACTGCTCAGGGCCCCATGAGGAACGCTTTCCATTTAAAAAGGGAAAAATAACATCAAAGACACTAAAATACCTTCTAAATATGAACCCAAACAACCTATGAAGCAATGTGAAAAAAACGGCCACAATGCATGAATATAGCAGAAAAATCAGCGATATTCATGCATTTTCCAGCAAATGCTCTTAGCCATGTTATCCACTTCCAATTAAATAACATGGCTAAGAACTGCTCAGGGCCCCATGAGGAACGCTTTCCATTTAAAAAGGGAAAAATAACATCAAAGACACTAAAATACCTTCTAAATATGAACCCAAACAACCTATGAAGCAATGTGAAAAAAACGGCCACAATGCATGAATATAGCAGAAAAATCAGCGATATTCATGCATTTTCCAGCAAATGCTCTTAGCCATGTTATCCACTTCCAATTAAATAACATGGCTAAGAACTGCTCAGGGCCCCATGAGGAACACTTTCCATTTAAAAAGGGAAAAATAACATCAAAGACACTAAAATACCTTCTAAATATGAACCCAAACAACCTATGAAGCAATGTGAAAAAAACGGCCACAATGCATGAATATAGCAGAAAAATCAGCGATATTCATGCATTTTCCAGCAAATGCTCTTAGCCATGTTATCCACTTCCAATTAAATAACATGGCTAAGAACTGCTCAGGGCACCATGAGGAACGCTTTCCATTTAAAAAGGGAAAAATAACATCAAAGACACTAAAATGCCTTCTAAATATGAACCCAAACAACCTATGAAGCAATGTGAAAAAAAACTGCCGCAATGCATGAATATAGCAGAAAAATCAGCGATATTCATGCATTTTCCAACAAATGCTCTTAGCCATGTTATCCACTTCCTATTAAATAACATGGCTAAGAACTGCTCAGGGCACCATGAGGAACGCTTTCCATTTAAAAAGGGAAAAATAACATCAAAGACACTAAAATGCCTTCTAAATATGAACCCAAACAACCTATGAAGCAATGTGAAAAAAACGGCCACAATGCATGAATATAGCAGAAAAATCAGCGATATTCATGCATTTTCCAGCAAATGCTCTTAGCCATGTTATCCACTTCCAATTAAATAACATGGCTAAGAACTGCTCAGGGCCCCATGAGGAACGCTTTCCATTTAAAAAGGGAAAAATAACTTCAAAGACACTAAAATGCCTTCTAAATATGACCCCAAACAACCTATGAAGCTCTAACAGTACATATCCTGAAATTTAATTCATTTCAAAATTCGTTTTTAAACACAGCATATAAATCAATTGTATACCTGCATTCATGAAGAAATGACTAAAAATGTCCTTGAGACACATGAAAGTGTTTTCTGGAATGCCCTAGCACCATTTTTGGGACACTATTAACATGGCTAGGTAACTCCCATAATCAAAATCTAAATTTGCCAAGCACAAGTGGGAGCGTATTTACAAGACACTTGTCCCATGAGGAACACTTTACATTTTAAAAGGCGAACACAACATCTTAGACACTCAAATACCTTATAAATATGGCCCAAAACAACCTATGAAGCTCTAGCAGTACATATCTAGAAATGTAATTGATTTCTTAAATCGTTTTTAAAAGCAACATATCTGTTTCAGCTTACATAACAGACCATGAAATGGCCTCCATGTATTACAATATCTTGTGTAACTGCATGCCAGAATGTTACACCAAATATGCAATTATAATTTCTCTTTGAAACTAATTCTATTAGTATATCACTAGAGACAAAACCACATTTTAAAAACACAGCTTTCTTCATCATTTTCTCCTTAAATCATACTATTCTCTATCTAAATTAAATAAATCTTTTCTCACCTTAGCAAATATTTTTTGAGTTTTGAAAACAGTCTCAGAAATACACCAAATTGTCTTCAGCAGAAGAAAAAGGATGCACTCCAAAGGCTGCAGCTATTGAAAGCACAGAAATACAGATATTCTTTTCACATATCTCTCATATTAGCCAATCATACCTCTTCCCTCACTTTTTTCAAATCAAAACCCTTCCCCCCTCTGCCCTGTCTGCCTTGTTTCCATAGCAACCACCTCCTGGAAGACCTCTCATGTTTGCAAATTCACACAACAATGTTTCAATTGAACTCTGAACTCTCAGTGCACCTGCGTATCCAGTGCAATCTTTCATTAAATGTTTCTTCCTTGACCATTCAAATTACATCTTTCAAAGAACACATCCATGCACCCTAACTTTCTGTTTTCAGAAATGGAAATGCACCAATCACTGCTAATGAATCATTAGCATTGTAAATCCACAGTTTTTTTTCTTTAGAAACTCCTACTGTTTCAACTGCCCTTTCATTACCACACTTCATCTGACTGCAGAACAACCTTCTTCCACCATGTTTAACGTCTGGATTGTTGGACATAGTTACATCCACTGGGCTCAAAGGTATGCTGAGAGCAGAAATTTACACAACCTCAATTTACAAGATGTGGAAATTAAGTGGTTGGGCCAAAGAGGATTAAAATGTCACCAATTGATACCATTGGTGAAAACCTTTATGCATTTGCCAAAACCTGACCTGTTAATAGTGCACTGTGGAGGTAATGATTTGGGCACTTTGACAGGGGTAGGTCTGGAAATGCTTTTAAAGGACACCTTGGAGCAATTAATGGCACTTTTTCCTCAAACTGCCTTGGTATATTCCAATATATGCCAAAGACAGAAATGGAGGTGGTCCAACCAATTTTGTCCACAAATTGAGAAAGCGAGGAAGCATGTAAACAAATCTGTTTCAGCTTACATGAGAGACCATGGAATGGGCTCTCTGTACAACAATAACTTGCGTTACTACATGCAAGATATCTACAGAGGAGATGGAGTTCACTTCTCAGATGAGGGCAACAGAATTTTCATTCTGAATTTAAGACTCTGCATTGGTACCTACTTATAAGTACCTAAATGTACCATAAACCCAAAAGCTCTTCTCAGAGCTACCCTACATCTGATCACTCACAATTATTATTTTTCTCTAACTTTTTTCACTAATTTTCCACAAAATTCGCTCCCCGGAGCGCTACCCGGTTCGCTAACCGAAAGCTAACCTCGCGGAATTTTTTTTAAAAAAATTTTTTTTCCGCACATATAAGCCTCCTCAGCCACGCTCAGAAAACCTAGGGGGTCAAGATAAGTCTACCATGACCCCTTCTACCCATTCTAAACATTATTTGCCCTCCATCTTGTATCTTAATGCGAACGAAACACAAAATGGTGGACTCCCGTGACGCTTAAGGTTCGCTAACCGGGCAGCTTCCCGGAAAGCGGTCCTAAAAAAAGGCGGGAAAGTAATTTACAGAATAACGACTAGAAACACTCTCACCAAATATAGATTAGCTCATACTACATAACAATCCCTTCCATTCTCACAAATTTCATTGAAATTCCATTTAGCCATTTAGCCTGTAGACCTCTCCAAGTACCGTGAGGTAAATTACTTCACAAAACACATCTGAATTGTTGGAATTGACAACCAATGAAAATGTTACTTTCATTTTCTACTTTTATTACCTGACATTTGATTGGTTATATACCTGTATATATATAAAGGGAGAGAAGGAAACACAGCCATTTTGACTACTACTTCTTGTTGTACCTCCTATTTCAAAAGCTTCAAAAAACTTCAACTTCTTTGTGAAGGTAAGTTATAATTTAATATATTGTGCACTATGACTTAATATAGTAGACTTTTTCTGCTACATATACACTATCCCTCTGTAGTAGTAGTGTCTTGGTTAAATCACATACACTTTTTTTTAGTCCTATTTCCACTCTCATACTATACACTGCCAAAAGATAAATTCACTGATAAAAACTGCCTATCTAAA
Source organism: Lissotriton vulgaris (assembly GCF_964263255.1). Lineage (NCBI taxonomy): Eukaryota > Metazoa > Chordata > Amphibia > Caudata > Salamandridae > Lissotriton > Lissotriton vulgaris. Next base: position 10,165 of record NW_028245517.1, read on the forward strand.
ATTAATCCCAACAGTGCCCTATCTCTACTAATATATATTTTTTTAATCCAAATTTCAGGCAAAATGGAAGGCGAGCAGCAAGTTTCATTTTCGATTGAACTGAAGGAGAGCAGCCAAGACAAACTTGATGACTTTATGGATGACAGTAGAGACCACGAACTTCTACAATGTGTTGAAGCAGTAGACAACTTGCTTCAAAATGAAAAACAATTACACCCTATAATAAATTATGACATTTCTGACAATGAAATGTTAGAAAATTTAATAAAGTATGAAACACAATCATAATAAAAAAAATAAATAAATAAAGAAAACAAAAAAAAACAAGAAAAACAACAAACAATTAACATACAGTATTAGAAAAGTCTTTCATTCTTTTATCCATAAAGTTCGCTGCCCAGAAAGCTATCCGGTTCGCGAACTTGGCGCTTACCACGCAAAAAAAAATTTTTTTTTTTGGACCCTCCTAGGCCCTTTTAAAACCTCCACATGAAACCTAGGGGGTCAACGAGGATCTACTATGCCCCCTTATGGTAATTTCCCCCTTTGTTTTGGCCTCCTCTTGTCTCTCGATCCTACCGAGAGACAAGATGGCGGCCGCTCCGGACTGTTTAGAATGTTGACAGACACCGGAGGGCCAATCAGCTTCTCATCGCAAAGTTCCGTTACGCGAAAGGTTCGCGAACCGGATCGCTGCCCGGAGCGCTGTTACAGATATATATCTTGATTTAAACGTTAATTTCTCAAAATCCACTGAAGCACATATATTGAGACCTAGCAAAGGCACATCGGGCTAACAGTCCCTACAATTTTGCCAAGTTTCGTGAAAATCCATTCAGCCGTTCGGGCTAAAAGTGAGTCCAACCGCCCTATGGAAATTAACATGGGAAAAAGGCGTTTTGGGACCCCCCTTTTTTCTCGGCCCCCCCTCCACAAAACCCCCCCAAATTTTCAAGGTCTGCTCAGAAACAAAATGTGCCATTTTCCTGAAAATTTCAGCCAATTCCGTCCACGAACGCAAAAGTTATTAGGCATAGAATTTTCAGAAATCCCATAGGGAAAAAATCCTAACTATATATACCTACTGGCGACCGCCAGTAGGTAATATATATATATATATATATATATATATATATATATATATATATATATATATATATATATATATATATATATCCAAACAAGGTTGCCCTTAATAAGGAAAGCCAACACAGTTGAAGGTAACTTCCTTACTTTATTGCAGGTCGAGACACAGCGCATTTACTCCTCCACATTGCGCCAAACGTTTCGGGCCAACACGCCCTTGTTCACTGGCATTGAACACAGCCACTGCAGGTGAGCCAAACTTTATCCTCCTGCCCCGCCCTGATGGGATTTCGAATTGTCTTATGGGAGAGGTAGTTTGTGCACGTCCTGAAATAGTTCCTGCAGTCGTGTTGTGTGCAATAAAATCCTTTCCCCAAGTGGGTAACATGGAGGAAAGCAGCGATGTCCCTCCAATTGCACCCCTGCAACAGCGGTCCTTCAACTCCACATGACTCCCGAGGTTCGAGAGCCACAGTCCGTAGATTGCACGGCGGGGCTTTCCAACGGCGAAGGCATCGCCGCACTCAAAATCCAAACAAGGTTGCCCTTAATAAGGAAAGCCAACACAGTTGAAGGTAACTTCCTTACTTTATTGCAGGTCGAGACACAGCGCATTTACTCCTCCACATTGCGCCAAACGTTTCGGGCCAACACGCCCTTGTTCACTGGCATTGAACACAGCCACTGCAGGTGAGCCAAACTTTATCCTCCTGCCCCGCCCTGATGGGATTTCAAATTGTCTTATGGGAGAGGTAGTTTGTGCACGTCCTGAAATAGTTCCTGCAGTCGTGTTGTGTGCAATAAAATCCTTTCCCCAAGTGGGTAACATGGAGGAAAGCAGCGATGTCCCTCCAATTGCACCCCTGCAACAGCGGTCCTTCAACTCCACATGACTCCCGAGGTTCGAGAGCCACAGTCCGTAGATTGCACGGCGGGGCTTTCCAACGGCGAAGGCATCGCCGCACTCAAAATCCAAACAAGGTTGCCCTTAATAAGGAAAGCCAACACAGTTGAAGGTAACTTCCTTACTTTATTGCAGGTCGAGACACAGCGCATTTACTCCTCCACATTGCGCCAAACGTTTCGGGCCAACACGCCCTTGTTCACTGGCGTTGAACACAGCCACTGCAGGTGAGCCAAACTTTATCCTCCTGCCCCGCCCTGATGGGATTTCGAATTGTCTTATGGGAGAGGTAGTTTGTGCACGTCCTGAAATAGTTCCTGCAGTCGTGTTGTGTGCAATAAAATCCTTTCCCCAAGTGGGTAACATGGAGGAAAGCAGCGATGTCCCTCCAATTGCACCCCTGCAACAGCGGTCCTTCAACTCCACATGACTCCCGAGGTTCGAGAGCCACAGTCCGTAGATTGCACGGCGGGGCTTTCCAACGGCGAAGGCATCGCCGCACTCAAAATCCAAACAAGGTTGCCCTTAATAAGGAAAGCCAACACAGTTGAAGGTAACTTCCTTACTTTATTGCAGGTCGAGACACAGCGCATTTACTCCTCCACATTGCGCCAAACGTTTCGGGCCAACACGCCCTTGTTCACTGGCATTGAACACAGCCACTGCAGGTGAGCCAAACTTTATCCTCCTGCCCCGCCCTGATGGGATTCCGAATTGTCTTATGGGAGAGGTAGTTTGTGCACGTCCTGAAATAGTTCCTGCAGTCGTGTTGTGTGCAATAAAATCCTTTCCCCAAGTGGGTAACATGGAGGAAAGCAGCGATGTCCCTCCAATTGCACCCCTGCAACAGCGGTCCTTCAACTCCACATGACTCCCGAGGTTCGAGAGCCACAGTCCGTAGATTGCACGGCGGGGCTTTCCAACGGCGAAGGCATCGCCGCACTCAAAATCCAAACAAGGTTGCCCTTAATAAGGAAAGCCAACACAGTTGAAGGTAACTTCCTTACTTTATTGCAGGTCGAGACACAGCGCATTTACTCCTCCACATTGCGCCAAACGTTTCGGGCCAACACGCCCTTGTTCACTGGCATTGAACACAGCCACTGCAGGTGAGCCAAACTTTATCCTCCTGCCCCGCCCTGATGGGATTTCGAATTGTCTTATGGGAGAGGTAGTTTGTGCACGTCCTGAAATAGTTCCTGCAGTCGTGTTGTGTGCAATAAAATCCTTTCCCCAAGTGGGTAACATGGAGGAAAGCAGCGATGTCCCTCCAATTGCACCCCTGCAACAGCGGTCCTTCAACTCCACATGACTCCCGAGGTTCGAGAGCCACAGTCCGTAGATTGCACGGCGGGGCTTTCCAACGGCGAAGGCATCGCCGCACTCAAAATCCAAACAAGGTTGCCCTTAATAAGGAAAGCCAACACAGTTGAAGGTAACTTCCTTACTTTATTGCAGGTCGAGACACAGCGCATTTACTCCTCCACATTGCGCCAAACGTTTCGGGCCAACACGCCCTTGTTCACTGGCATTGAACACAGCCACTGCAGGTGAGCCAAACTTTATCCTCCTGCCCCGCCCTGATGGGATTTCGAATTGTCTTATGGGAGAGGTAGTTTGTGCACGTCCTGAAATAGTTCCTGCAGTCGTGTTGTGTGCAATAAAATCCTTTCCCCAAGTGGGTAACATGGAGGAAAGCAGCGATGTCCCTCCAATTGCACCCCTGCAACAGCGGTCCTTCAACTCCACATGACTCCCGAGGTTCGAGAGCCACAGTCCGTAGATTGCACGGCGGGGCTTTCCAACGGCGAAGGCATCGCCGCACTCAAAATCCAAACAAGGTTGCCCTTAATAAGGAAAGCCAACACAGTTGAAGGTAACTTCCTTACTTTATTGCAGGTCGAGACACAGCGCATTTACTCCTCCACATTGCGCCAAACGTTTTGGGCCAACACGCCCTTGTTCACTGGCGTTGAACACAGCCACTGCAGGTGAGCCAAACTTTATCCTCCTGCCCCGCCCTGATGGGATTTCGAATTGTCTTATGGGAGAGGTAGTTTGTGCACGTCCTGAAATAGTTCCTGCAGTCGTGTTGTGTGCAATAAAATCCTTTTCCCAAGTGGGTAACATGGAGGAAAGCAGCGATGTCCCTCCAATTGCACCCCTGCAACAGCGGTCCTTCAACTCCACATGACTCCCGAGGTTCGAGAGCCACAGTCCGTAGATTGCACGGCGGGGCTTTCCAACGGCGAAGGCATCGCCGCACTCAAAATCCAAACAAGGTTGCCCTTAATAAGGAAAGCCAACACAGTTGAAGGTAACTTCCTTACTTTATTGCAGGTCGAGACACAGCGCATTTACTCCTCCACATTGCGCCAAACGTTTCGGGCCAACACGCCCTTGTTCACTGGCATTGAACACAGCCACTGCAGGTGAGCCAAACTTTATCCTCCTGCCCCGCCCTGATGGGATTTCGAATTGTCTTATGGGAGAGGTAGTTTGTGCACGTCCTGAAATAGTTCCTGCAGTCGTGTTGTGTGCAATAAAATCCTTTCCCCAAGTGGGTAACATGGAGGAAAGCAGCGATGTCCCTCCAATTGCACCCCTGCAACAGCGGTCCTTCAACTCCACATGACTCCCGAGGTTCGAGAGCCACAGTCCGTAGATTGCACGGCGGGGCTTTCCAACGGCGAAGGCATCGCCGCACTCAAAATCCAAACAAGGTTGCCCTTAATAAGGAAAGCCAACACAGTTGAAGGTAACTTCCTTACTTTATTGCAGGTCGAGACACAGCGCATTTACTCCTCCACATTGCGCCAAACGTTTCGGGCCAACACGCCCTTGTTCACTGGCATTGAACACAGCCACTGCAGGTGAGCCAAACTTTATCCTCCTGCCCCGCCCTGATGGGATTTCGAATTGTCTTATGGGAGAGGTAGTTTGTGCACGTCCTGAAATAGTTCCTGCAGTCGTGTTGTGTGCAATAAAATCCTTTCCCCAAGTGGGTAACATGGAGGAAAGCAGCGATGTCCCTCCAATTGCACCCCTGCAACAGCGGTCCTTCAACTCCACATGACTCCCGAGGTTCGAGAGCCACAGTCCGTAGATTGCACGGCGGGGCTTTCCAACGGCGAAGGCATCGCCGCACTCAAAATCCAGACAAGGTTGCCCTTAATAAGGAAAGCCAACACAGTTGAAGGTAACTTCCTTACTTTATTGCAGGTCGAGACACAGCGCATTTACTCCTCCACATTGCGCCAAACGTTTCGGGCCAACACGCCCTTGTTCACTGGCATTGAACACAGCCACTGCAGGTGAGCCAAACTTTATCCTCCTGCCCCGCCCTGATGGGATTTCGAATTGTCTTATGGGAGAGGTAGTTTGTGCACGTCCTGAAATAGTTCCTGCAGTCGTGTTGTGTGCAATAAAATCCTTTCCCCAAGTGGGTAACATGGAGGAAAGCAGCGATGTCCCTCCAATTGCACCCCTGCAACAGCGGTCCTTCAACTCCACATGACTCCCGAGGTTCGAGAGCCACAGTCCGTAGATTGCACGGCGGGGCTTTCCAACGGCGAAGGCATCGCCGCACTCAAAATCCAAACAAGGTTGCCCTTAATAAGGAAAGCCAACACAGTTGAAGGTAACTTCCTTACTTTATTGCAGGTCGAGACACAGCGCATTTACTCCTCCACATTGCGCCAAACGTTTCGGGCCAACACGCCCTTGTTCACTGGCATTGAACACAGCCACTGCAGGTGAGCCAAACTTTATCCTCCTGCCCCGCCCTGATGGGATTTCGAATTGTCTTATGGGAGAGGTAGTTTGTGCACGTCCTGAAATAGTTCCTGCAGTCGTGTTGTGTGCAATAAAATCCTTTCCCCAAGTGGGTAACATGGAGGAAAGCAGCGATGTCCCTCCAATTGCACCCCTGCAACAGCGGTCCTTCAACTCCATATGACTCCCGAGGTTCGAGAGCCACAAAGGTTTAGGAGTTTAATAAACCTCTTTTCTTTGGCATTGAACCTGGACTTCTGTGGTAATTTAAGATGAGCGCTCGATGGGACTCAGTTTGCTTTGTGATATTTATTCCGACTGCTCCGCCGGAATCAAGCCACCTCTTGAGACGCGAGGGATTGCCAGAATGAGTAACTCATTGGATAGTATATATATATATATATATATATATACACACACACATACACATATATACATACATATATACATATATCCTACTCGCGGTCACCAGTAGGTAGCTAAAGTTAGATAGTTAGGACCTATTTTCCATAGGAAATCCGCAACATTATATTTGGAATAACCTTGGCGCTGGTTGACCGATCTTTGCCAATTTTTTTTAAATTAATGGCCAGCTCCGATCCTGAAAGTCTCAGGGTGATTCGTGAAGCGGGGGCCGAGAAAAAAGGGGGGGTCCCAAAACGCTTTTTCCCCATGCAGTTTTCCATAGGAACCGTTCATGGCGGCTACAGCCCGAACTGCTGAACGGAATTACACCAAATTTGGCAAAGAGGTAGTCTTAGTTCAGACTCATGCCTATTGCTTAAATGGTGTAAATCCGTTCAGTAGTTCCTGAGAAAATGACAATTAAAAGTACATATATATCCATGGCCACGGTGGATCCGCGCACCCTAAGCTCACCCTGCCGTGCACAAGCTGTATTCTAATTGCCTGTCAACACTCCAAACAGGAAGTGTTAGCAGCCATCTTGTGCCTCGGTAGAACAGAGGCACATGAAACCTATAAAAAAAACACGCAAAACGCAAAAAGGGGGCAGGGTAGAAACACCCTGACCCCCTAGGCCTGTTCAGGGGGTCCTACAAGGACCCCCAATGCCCCAAATGTTTTTTCTTTTATTTAAAAAAAAATGAATTCGGCAAAATCCGCGCAGGATGCTCGGATCCTGCAAATAAAAATAAAAAAACGAAGCACGGGCTCCCGCGCTTCAATGCTAATTAGCCCCTGGGGGGGCCAAATCCTGGGGGCATGATGAAAAAATAGAGTGTGGGGGGACCCAATCCCCCACCCACACTGCCCCGGGGATCGCCACCCCTGTGGATTCTTAAAATTTGGTGTGGGGGGGCTCTCAGGCTCCCAAGTCCCAGGGACCGCCAGCCCCCGGGGATTTTAAAAATTCATTGGTAGGGGCTCTCAGGCCCGCTCAGCCCCGTGGCCCGCCACCCCCGGGCTTTATTATTTTTTTAAATACCCTGTGTGGGGGGGGATCAACCCCCCACACGCCCCAGGGACAGCCACCTCCCCAGGGCACTAAATATTCAAATTGGGGGTCCGTGACAGACGGACCCCCCAGCCCTCGGGACCACCACCACCAAGACTTTGTAAAATGTGGGAGGAGGGCTGTGCGGCCGCCCTCCGGGAGCCTTGTGGAGGTCCTGGGGACCACTACCCCCAAGGGCGGGCTCCTCCAGTGTCCTGGGGTGCCCACCCCTGGGACATTGCTGTTTGCAGTGACAGGGCAGAACCTGCTCTCTCTTCCAAATAGCAAAGCAGATAGCTTTTCCACAGGGGGAGCAGCATGTTAGCTGCTTCCCATGTGGAAAAGCAATGCTGGCTCCCGCAAGACGTGGGGAGCCAACTGGGACCGTAGGGGGATTGGGGACCCCCGTGGCCCCCAAATGAGAGGGCCAGCCCTGGGTGATGGGGTCCCGGGGGCATAAGTGGCCAGAGGAGGGGGGAAAGGCAGCCCCCCTACAAAAAAATAATATTAAAAAAGGGCCATGCCCCGGGGGATGGGGTCCTCAGGGCAGATTATGGCCTCGGGAGAGGGCCATGCAGCCTCTTCCCGATTTTACATTTAAAAAAAAAAAATTTGGTGCATGCCCTGGGGTATGGGTTAAAGTAGAAAAAGAAGGGGGGGCAACACAGCACCCCTTCTTACTTTTTTTTTTTTAAATGGGATCGTGCCGGAGGCCACGCCCCCTCCTTGCACCACTCTGCAAATGCTCCCCATGGCGCGTTTGCAGATGGGGAACGAATTCCCCTTGAATACTTGGTGTCCCTGGGGGCCAACTAGCCCACCAGAAACCTCCAGTATGCGGCATGGGGCTGCGTTGCAGAGAGGTGTTCTGAGGCCACGCCCCTTTTTACACCTCTCTGCAACGCAGCTCTGTGGCACTTACTGAAGGTACCTAGTGGGTTACTTGGACCCCTGGGAACCTCAGTATTCAAGGGGACCTAATCTCCCAAATTAAAACGGACACAGGGCACATTTAGACAGTGGTGAAAGGAGGGGATGGTGTAGGAAAGTGGCTCTATATATAGTGGACCAAAGTAAAATCAGCCAAACTATGAATTCTGATTTACTCACCTGTTATCAGGAGAGACCTCAGTGTTGCATCTTTAAGCCCAGTACTGATCCTGAAAATTGATTCTAACTGTACTTACCAGTGACTTGAATTTACTTCCATAGGCTAACATGGACTAGTTTCACTTGGAAAGTGTGGAGTTTAGGCCGATAAGTTTAATTAATAGCGATTCCAAGATTTATTCTAAGATCCTGGCCAATCGCCTGAGTCTGATCATAGGAAAAGTGATATCAGTTCGACAGCATGGTTTATACCGGGCAGAGGAACAGCTGAACACGTGAGGAGAGTCTTCACCCTATTTAATGTTACATCAGTCACACAAGACCCTATGGCGCTTATCCTGCTTGACGCGGAGAAGGCGTTTGATAGGGTCTCGTGGGGGTTTCTATGGTCAGTACTGGAGAGAGTCAACATCAGCAGGGGGTGTCTAAGAGCATTGCAGGTCCTATATAAGAACCCTAGAATACGTGTTCGGGTGATGGGAGGACAAAGTGACTTTATAGATATTAAGCGAGGAACCAAGCAGGGATGCACGTGTTCACCCCTCCTTTTTGCTTTTTATATCAACCCGTTTATAAGGAAAATAGCACTTAATAGAAACATCGTTCCAGTAAGATATAACGGGTTTGAAACAAAGATTTTGGGATACGCTGATGACCTGGCTATTACATCTCCTCACCCCACAGAGGCCCTGATAGAAATTGAACAGGAGGCAGATCTTTTTGGGGTAGTCTCTGGCTATAATCTCAACAGGGGAAAGACCAGATTGTTATTAACAAGCATACTAGCCTGGTAGATTAACGTGTGACCGAATCAGCTACATACTTAGGGGTGGTAATCTCCTCTGATTTAACAAAGAACGTTGAAACAAACAATTGTGGGTAGGTGCAACATTATCAAAATGCTGTTTCTGTCGAAGGTTTTATACCTTTTTAGAACGATTCCGTTGAAATTCGATAATAGATGGTTTCAAGAAATGGAGGGAATGATCAATAGATTCATATGGGCCCATGGGAAAACAAGAAGAGCTTATAAGTTTATGACCCTTCCGAGGGAGAGAGGTGGCTGGGCAGCTCCTAACCTAAAACTCTACTACTGTGCAACGGTATTCCAGTATATACGTGGGTTGTTGGGGGGGGGACTGTGACGGATAACTGGAAGGAGGATGCAGCAGTGCCAAAAGTATATGGGTTCCTTTTAAAATGTGAAACACGCAATTGGCTTCCTAGGTTTCACGAGCCCAGCTACTATAAAAAAGTGTAATTCAAGACTCTAGGTGCGGCATCTTCAGTTTGGTCTTCTGTTAGGAAAATGCTGGGATTGGGCGGAATGAATCACTATACTCCCCTATTTGAAAATTCAGCCTTTCCTGAGACGTTTCACGACAATATAATGAAGCGGTGGGATGGGAGTTAAAACAATTGGGAATATCATAGACCCTGATGGCACAATTACATTCGAAATGGCACAAAGTCAGTTTAATTTGGAACGAAGGAAGTTTTTAAAATGTTTACAGATACGATCAGCCCTAATTAAAAAAGACAGGGGGAGTAAAGTGCTTTGGTAAAGATGTAGTTATGGATAGATTGCAAAATCCTGAAGGCTTCTCCATCTCCCAGGTATACTAAGAGTTAAAGCAAATTGATGAAATGGCGGGAGAAGCTGGGTGTAGAAGGCAATGAACTGGTAACATCGCTTAAAATGGGCTGCACGGTTCTGAAAGTAGCGAACCTACAAGCCCAACACTTTAAAACGATTTTCAATCTCTACTATACTCCGGCGAAAATAGCTCAATGGGGAGGTCAAACTGGAACCAGCTGTCCTCGGTGTGGTAGCATGGAGGCTGACACAATACATATGTTTGCAGCTTGCCCAAAATTAGATCAATGGAAAAGGGCGACAGAGTCTTTCATCGCTCAATCCCTGAATATCACAGTAAATCTATCTAATGAATTAATGATTTTAGGTACCTGTAGGGAGGGAGCTGTAATACCTCATAGCGAGTTTTTATTTATTGCTAGGGCGGTTGCCAGAATCTGCGTTGCAGCAGCATGGAAAGACTCTAACCCTCCCACATTCCAACAATGGGTTTCAAAGCTTTTAGCCACTTACAATCTGGAAAAAAGTCTTTACGAGAAGAAAGGTTGGAAAGCTATGAAATTGGGAAAACGCATTTGGGCTCAGATAGATGACTGGAAGGCTAGGATGGTATAACTCTGATTATAATTGTGGACTACCGATGTAATGTGTTTAGGAATCGTTTACGAAATGCAATAATGTGTTTTTCGCTTGCTATGCTATTTTTTATGTTTTGTATTGCCTAAATGCGTACATTTTGGTTAATATCTTCTTATTTTCTTTTAAAATCGTTTTTGTTGTTGTTAATATTCTTTCTAACATGTATCTTTTTCAATTGTGAAAATTTGCTGGAATACTGATGGTGATAATAAAAAAAAAAAAAAAAAAAAAAGGAAAGTGTGGAGTTTTGGAACTTACAAATATTCCTCTAAAATCAGCCGAACTTTGAATTCCGATTTACTCACCTGTTATCAGGGGAGACCTCAGTGCTGCATCTTTGAGCCCAGTTCTGATCCTGAAAAGTGATTTTAAGCATACTTACCAGTAACTTGAATTTCCTTCCATAGGCTAACATAGAAGAATTTCCAAGTGAAACCAGTCAAAGTGTGGAGTTTTGGAACTTTAAAATATTCACCTAAAATCATCCTAACAATGAATTCCGATTTAATCACCTGAAAAAAGAAGCTAGTGCTGCATGTTTTAGCCCACCACTGACCCTGAAAAGTAATTCTAACCGTACTTACCAGTAACTTGTAGTTCCTTCCATAGGAATTCATAGTGTGGTTTTCACCAGAAAAGTTTCTGTGTCGATTTTCACAAACTGCAACTATTCCTTAAAAATCGCCTGTATGACTTAAACGCATTCTTTCAACTGTTTACAGGAGATGCACCAATGCTGGATCCATAATTCACCACCGAGTAAGAAAAAGTAATGATAACACTACTTACCTGCTAAGTGAATTTCCTCCCATAGGATAACATTGGTGATTCTATGTGAAAAAATGTATGTGTCAACTTTTAAAATACAATAATATTCCTTAAAAATCATTACTGTAACCAAAATGCTTTTACTCAACTGTTTACAGGAGATGTCACAGAACTGAATCTAGGATCCAGGCCTGTGGTTAGAAAAGTAATCCATAAAGTAACTAATTGCATTTAACTAGAAATCCCCATTGAGCTCAATGTTGCATTGTGTTTGAAATTGTGTTGCCCATTGCAACAACTGTAACTACTTGACTTAAAAGTCTATTGCATATAGTTAAACTAAAGTAATTCATTCTGAGAAAGTATATTTTGTAATGTAATGTATAATGTAATTTAAAAAAAAATATCTAAGAATAAATAGTTTAAAAAAATGTAGTAAATCAGTAACAAAAAAATAAAAATAACAATTAATACTTTTAAAAACCTTTGAAATTCACTGAAAAAACCATTGGTTTTAGGGGTGTTATAGTTAGCTGGACATTTCACTCGTACAAAACCATTGAAATTCCTCCGTTATAGTTAGTTGTACTAAGTATAACTCGCGCGCCCGCAATCCACTGCTGATGACGTCACATATTACATCATTCATGACATGGTCAGTGACATCACTGATGACATCTAAAATGACATCATCCACGTGACAATCTGATACACCTCATCATATACTAGTATAACCTTTCAACACATAAAATATGCAGTACCATATATGAAACCATTGACCCAACCAATACAAGTTTCTAAAAACCCACTCAGTGATTCCTACATCTACACACACATCTAAACACTTAGCTATAGATTCACTCATACATGCTAACAAAGATCAATGGAACATTATTAAATATACTTATACACCTACATCGACATTACACACCAGCACACATCCTATTCACTTATGCAGTCATCCTACTCACTTATGCAAAAAATTGATCATACTTACGTTTACTAAGCTACAAACTTATACAAACACCTCTTTATTTATTCATATAGATAGTAACTCATACTTAGTGTGTTATAAAATCACTATTACAAGTATACAGTTTTCGATACAGTCACTCATACAATCACTGAGTCTTATGTATACTTACTTATAAACAACAACCGTCACATACACCGCCTTTTATATTTCTACTTTATTGGACATGTATCATTGAGAAATATATTTATTCATCACCACACCCATAAAGAGATTCACTCACCCAAACAAGTTTTTCCAGGTACAGTCTTAACCTCATATACCTACTAAATCAACTTTTTACACATCTTTGGATAGTCACACATCTCCCAACCAACCACACACACATTCACTATCCCACACAAATACTCACTTAACTAATTAATAACTTATATAGACTTTCACATAGCTAGTAACCAACTTATGTAGTACTTTACACAACAAGAGATAGAGTGATAGAGGTATTCACACAGTTTAATCACTATCCCATTTATTTAGTGAGACACTTTAAATTAGTCACTTAGTCAATCACAGTGCTACTAAATCCTCCATCCAAACTTATACATTCACTCAGTCTTCAATGCAGATTGATATATATATATATATATATATATATATATATATATATATATATATAATACTTATTTCAATATCGAACCAAACAACATTCACTGGATGATGTCATCAGTGATGTCATCAATGATGTCACTGACCAGGTCATGAATGATGTAATATGTGACATCATCTGCAGTGGATTGCGGGTGCGCGAGATATACTTAGTACAACTAACTATAATGGAGGAATTTCAATGGTCTTGTACGAGTGAAATGTCCAGCTAACTATAACACCCCTAAAACCTATGGTTTTTTCAGTGAATTTCTAAGGTTTTTTAAATGCTAATGCCTAACTATAACATGTCTGAAACCTATGTTTTTTCAGTGAATATATATGTATATATATAGCCAAGAATCCCCTGGGTAAGAAACATCCCCCTCACCTGATGGTAGAGAATGAAGGACCCAGTTTCTGCTTTGATGATGATACCACACAAGGGATGTCAGACAGTTGTGTGTCAAAGTTTCAGCATGCAGGACCCTGTCTCAGCTTGGAGGGAATTCTCCTCTAATTTGTAGGGGGAATTGAGGGTCTTATATATTAGAGTGGACACTCCAGGGTTTCTTCTAGAATCAATATGTTTTGAAAACAATCAAATGTTTTGAAAACAATCATAAATGTTTTGAAAACAATCATAAATGTTTTTCCGAACAAATGCGATCATGCAACCTTTATACAGAATAATCATGCAGTGCATGAGGACATGTTAATGTATGTCAGGTACAGGGATTATGATAAAATACTAAGAGCCCTGTGTCGAAGAGACAGGAGCGAGCTACTAGGTAAAAGGTCACCTGTTTAGAACCGTTATTGTCATGTGAATGGGACAATGTATGTAAAAAAGGCAGCATACATGACAGGACTATCCTAAAGGATATGACACCCACTCCTCATCAAAAGGTCAACATGGGCAGCTAGATAATGATAAAGCTAAGGGCATTAAAAAGCATACAAATTATTTAAAACTAAACTACCGAAAGCACTTTAAAAGCCTGAAATAATTTTCATAAAAGAAAAGCCATTTTCTATAAAAGAGTTTAAAAGATCCTCTAAACTCGTTTAAGTAGTTATTATTACACGGAGCACCTTGAAAGCAACTATGTCCTGTTAGAGCAGAGAAAACAAAGTCAGTTTTGACCTTCAATTTGGTAAATGTTTACAAAATGGCGAATAGTTACCAGCACAGGAAAGGCCAGATTGTTTATGAATCCTGTGCTGAAGACTCAACATCGCAGAACATTGTATCTGCAGATGTCAATCCCTCCAGTACTTCCAATATAATGTCGAGTGAGCAAAGATGGTCATCTCTGGTTCCCACAGCAGCTGCTGGGGAAGAATTAGATGCCTGCACACCTGGAACCAATGCCTGTACCTCTGGAGCAGAACCGATTTCCCTTCCAACAGGAGCCGAAGCAATGCTTGGAGGCTCTAGAAATGTTGTCATCAACATTGGAGTATGATGTGGACAACTGTACATGTGGGCCATCAAGGGTTCCAGGAAAACGTCTATGCCAGGTGGCGCAACCTATGGAAGTGTCAGACACAGGTCCAGCACACATCCAAATCTGCAGAAGAGGCCATGGAAAACAGGCATGATACAGTCTAGCCAGACCAGTCTAAAAGACAGGAACCAATGTTCACTCAGCTCTTGAATCTGAGGTGTAGTCAGGTAGTACACCATACGCTCACAACAATATCGTTCCAGCAGTGTTCTCTCCATGCCTTGAGGGATTGAGACATCCATCGCGAATCAATAGGATTAAAATCAGAATGCCTAGGATGCCTACCACTGATAGCAGGACCAAAGGAAACCCTCCAAAAACGCTTCCAAGTATGGAGTGTATAAAGGCTGGAATTACGCCGAAGATGGTGGTTAATAGAATGGATCCAATATGCTTAAAAAAGTGTACGATTCCTCTTGTATCAGACATGTTAAAGATACGATGAACCATTTCTCCTAAATGGATCAGGAAGTTCGGACCAGAACCTGTATCTCTGCCAAAGACCTTGCAACCTGGAGATCAAAAGTCTAGCGAGCTGAAGTTAAGGTCACATTTTGTTGAAACAACATGGCTTTCAGTCTGCTCAGTGAAACAAACCTTATACTGGAAACATTTAATGAAGGCCACAGTGGTGCCTCCCTAATTAAGCGAGCTGGGGAAACAATACTTGCTTACAACAAATAACCCTGGACTTTACTGTGAGAAGATATGTGATGCCTGGCGCCATCCCGCAACAGCCTTGATCATTCTGCATTAAATAACTCCCATTTGAAAGTAACTTGAAAACTGGATGAATCACAGCAGACGGGGAGCCTTTCAAGTAGCAAGACAAATTCGCAATCGAAGCATTACACGCTCCATAAAGCAAGACCTCCTTACAAAATAAAGACACACTTAAAGCCTTCTCACAGTCTGTACCACTTAAGAAAACTTCAGTGCCCCTATTTTTACACCTATATCTGTACGCTAACTCCCAGGTTTCCTGTCTGTGCCCTTTACCCAACACCTCATACCTGATGACCCGGAGGTATTTCAGGCAGTATTGGAACTGGAATGTCGTGATTGGCAGTGTGATATAGCCATGAATTAACTAATCTGTAGACTATGGCTGTTACTGTAAAAGATAACTTCTCAAATGTTTCAATAAGCAGCATGATGTACTTCGCATCTGTTAGACGGGGACCGGGAGGGTCGGCCGAGGACAAGGGGAGAGGCCTCCGGTGAGGACCGTCTCCAGCGATCGTACAGACAAGTAACTTCCCCCCCACAGATGGACACCACACAAGGATAAGGTTAACGTTCTTTATAAGCAATTCTTGAAGTATGGTGATACGATACAATGGGAGCCGGACACGAGGATCCTCTTAATTCTAGTCTCTTGACAGGGAAAGGGGTAGCGGGACAGTCTTTGTTACCAATCTGGTACTGCGATGCGATGATGGTAGCTCACAATCCTCGAGCTCGGCGTTCGAGAGGGACGGGCCGCGGCAGCGCCAGCAGGTCCCGAGGTGGTCGTAGATAGGAACGGGCCGCGGCAGCGCCAGCAGGTCTCGACGAGGACGAAGGTTGCAAGAAGGCCGCGGCAACGCCAGCAGGTCCAACGAGGATGAAGGTTGCGGAAGGCTGCGGCAGCGCTAGCAGGCAGGACGATAGTTCACAAGGCAGGGCTGCGGCAGCGCCAGCAGTCCGTCAAGGATGAGTTCTTCACGGTGTCTCTCGACTCCAAGATACAACTGCCTTCCTGCTCTGGAGCTGCCCCAGTTATAGGTCTGGCGCCCTTTGATGTCCGGACCCTCGCACTTGGAGGTCGGGAGGTCCGGGATGAGGGAGTCCAGACACCCAGCAGGGGGGTGGAGCCAGCGCCCGGGGAGGCTGGGGGCGATCGGCACCTGGCGGGGGAGAGCCATCGACACTTCTTCCTCCCATTGACCTGCCAAGTGGTCCGTTCACCTCCTGGGTGGATGGTGGTGCCGGGATGTCAGGGCCTGGCCGGGCCCAGGGTTGGGGTCGAGCTGAGGCCACGCGGCCTCGTGGTGCAGTGTCCAAGATGGCGGCTGGGCCGGGCAATGGTGCTGACGGTGGCCCGGGCCAGTGATACAGAGATGTCCGGGAGCAGGAGTCCCGTAGGGGACGGTTTGCGGGGTGCTTCGGTGGGTCGTACCTGGCGAGCCGGTGTACGGGCCCTGTCAGGCGGGGAGGGAGCGAGCCCTTCATGTGGCCTGTCCAACAGCATCTCTGCATGCAATGGTTTTTTGTCTGTCTGTAAGTTCATACGCCCAAAACAGATTTGTGTGGTTAATGTACCGCCATGTCACGTGGTCAGAACGCAGTGATGGTTGCGTCCAGCTTAAAAGCATAATGGAGCGCAGTTGAGATTGCCCATGTTGTGGAAAAGACAAATCTTGTTCGATTATATCAATTGCTGAGGACACAATGTTGCCCAGTGAAAAAGTATGTGACGAAAGTCTGGTAATTCCATTGTCTACCAGAGCTAAAGCCTTTTCTATGTTAATTCTACCAATGTCACATCATCTCTCAGCAGCTTCCTGTTGGGAGACTTTCCACAGTTCATTGTAGAGGGCATATAGGAAGCGTTTGTTACGCTGTTTCTTGGGAACTAGCAACAAATCTATAAGATCCATGTTGTCTGACAGCAGAGACAAGTGTTGTTAATCCTGTAAAAGTGTTGTGGTTTTTTGCCATTCTAGGCATAACTTACCAACATTATAAGAAGTCACTACCCCTGGGTCATCTGTGTGTACATTGCATGGATCACGCTTATGGATACTAAACCCTCCGGTGGTATCCTTAAATCTTGATTGACACCTATTTGTGTCAATCGGCCAAACCAACCAACCCTTCCAATTGGGAGCTTATAAGCTTATATATTGCATTTACTGTTCTGTATCATTACACCCAGCATCTCCTCACTTATCAGTGTGTCATTTGATATACCTTCAATTGGTCTGGGCAAGGGGATGCGTGGTGTTTTTATATCTTTTATTTTCACAAACCCATAGAAGGTAGTCTGTTGCACTGTTCTGTTCGGTTCAGGCAAAGCATCTGAAATGGTGTGAGGCAGGCTCTAAATAAAGCCTTAGTTCCCTGAACCTGCCATTCTTTTGCTACCCAGATAGCTTTTATGTCTATTGTAACTCTCCAATAATCAAAACCTTTACAGACAATTGGGAGATAAAAGGTGCTGAATATATAAGCTCTGTGTTTGTCAGCATCGTTTTCTTCGCAGTTGCATTCGTTTTTGCAAGCTTACAATAGTATGACTTTGAGTCTGATGTATTGAACCCTGAAAAGTATGCACATTTCTGTGCAAATGTGGCAGATATACCAGTCGGTGATGTCGGGCAATGTTCCCATTGATGGTAAGTGTTAACAGTGCGTGGGATACTAGCTTGTGCAAAAAGTGATGACCAGAATGGTGGGAACAATACATACTGTCGAAGTCAGGTGTATCTTCATACAATTCCCTGTAAGAAAATGCAGCAGATTGTTCTAAATCTGAGAGCATAGTATTCACAGTCTTGATGTCCCAATCATCAGAGAGTGTACTCAGGTGATGAAATCATTCAATGAGATTTTAGATACATGTGGAATTTTCAAATGCTCAGTAGGACCAAATACATGTATGTAACCCTTTACAATTGTGGCCTGATTGCATATAATACTTATGGTCTATAACCCAACCATTTTCCCTTGGTCTCCTATGGTCAGGGGGACAACAAAAGATCGCATTTATTCAGAACAGAAACAGAAATATACTACTACCAGCAGCATTGTATAAGGCAACTACAGAAGCCCACGCTCCAATTAGGAAACGTGAAGTGATACCTATAAAGGATCGTCAATATTATCCCAGGGGCAATTTTACATACCCTCTGGTTCTGGCAGACAAAATTTATGTCTTGATAAAGGTGATCATAATAAGGAGTTATCACCGAAACGCGTCAACGCAACCTAAAGCATATAATTCAAGTCTCCAACACCATAATAGATACGCTGATTTAGTAGTGATACTACTCTGGTGATATTAGAGCGGAGAAAGAATATACAAACCTGTATCCAACAAATGTATGTTGTAACTGTTCTGTCTGCTTGTAATTGTGCAGGTCGCAATTATATGTATTGTCTCAATTTTATCTTGTTTTTAGTTCAGGGATTTAGTTTAGTTATCCCTATTGATTGTTTTTTTAATATATTCAAATAAATGAATTTTTAACTTTTCCATATTTTGTTGTATGTATTTGTCAAGTCATTGATGTAAATTTCATTACTGGGCTGAATTGCCATTTGCGTTTCAGTTGCATTTGGATGTTGTTCAATTTCAACTGGTGTTATTCACACTCCATCATTGGATACCTCTGCACTTAGCGTGAGGTAGTCTTGAAACATTATTAGTCTTTCCATCTGAACTTTCTGTATAGTAGCAGGAGGAGATCTGCGATTACTCAGGATTCCACGTGGCCTACTATTGAGAATCGGCCACATAGTTTGGTTTGATCAGATCAATGGAAATGATTCTTTTTTGCCGGCAAGAGGCAAAAGAAGTACTGTTCTTGTTCCTTTAACTTTCAAGATAGGTACAGGTACTCTGTAAGATGGCCTACATTCCTTCTTGTCCAAAATCTTTTCTCTGACCAGGTCCCCAGTCTTCAGGACCCAGGTAGGTCTTGCCAAAACCGGTTTCACTTCCCCAGTGGCAGTGCGTTTTACTTGGACGTTGATTTGTAATGTCCGGAGATCATTGAGTTCCTGTAAAACAGCCAAACGATCATTCAATTCAAATGGTTTCACATCCATCACTGTGCTGGCACAATCGAGGTCAGGTACCCACATTCTTGTCCCAAACAGGATCTCATTAGGGGGTTACTCCTCCCATGGACCCCAAATAGGTGATTGACCTAACTACAGCCCTCCCCTAATACCCTTTCTGTTAAGGATTGCTTTAGGTCCCGGTTTTTCCTCTAAATCACAAAATTTTCCTCGGAATGGTAGGGGGAGGAGTACCGCAAGGCCACACCCATACTTTCCATGACTTCCTTGGAAGCCAGTGAGCTAAATGCAGGGCCATGGTCGTAATGTAATGTGCCAATTGTGTATGTCCAGATGAAGACTCGCAAATCCATTATAACAGTTCGAGCGTCAGCTGAGGCCAAACCCATAGAATTCTAGAGCATGAATCCACTGGCAACAAGATGTGCATGTGGGCCCCATTTGAATTTAAGGGGCCGCAGGGGTACAAATAGAGACATGGGAGAGGTATGTCTGAAATGAGTAATGGGGTCTGTGGTGGCCGCACTACGGTGCAACCTTTCATCTGCTGGCAGATATCGCACTTTAGAACATAACCCTTGGTTTTTTTAGACACACCTGGCTTACTGAATCGCCGCTACAGTTGTAGCAGTGACTCCTGCGTGTGCTGAGCCCAGACCCTTATATGCAGATAGAATCAAACCTAATCTGCGATCCATGTTTGGTATAACTCTATCCCCCACTCCTGGAATTTGAGCATACAGTGTGTTTTGCGAATCTAATTTATGGGAGTACTTGAGTGAAAAGCCCTTTGGCATGGCAGAGCTGTACTTCGAGGCATTGACAGATATCAGTATCTCTCAGTCTATCCTCGTGCTAGTGATTGCAGCAACTATAGTAGTTTGCACTGTCGCCTTGGAGGTTTCATCAGCCAGTGAATACCCTCCAACACACTGATGACTCAAGGTGTGAATAACTTAAGACTGTGGCAGGCATTCGTTCAGCTTTGCCACTTGTTCCCATAATAATTTAAGTTTAATTGTGCAATCCTTGGAATCTGTACGCCCATTCTGGCCCCAGTAATGAAGAGATTCATGATAGGACTGCACACAGTAAAATGAATTGCACCCGATCAGTGTGTAAAATTCCTGATCCATACATTGTAGTGCTAGTCTCCCAGAGATTGTGTATTTGTATTACTGGGTTGAAAATTACTGTCCCACGTACGTCCCTTCACTATAGCACACGCTGCGCTATACTGTTTTACTTCCAATGGCAGGCTGAGCAGAATGGAAAGGGAAGACCACTCGGTCCCCCCGAACGTATGGATGGGTGCCCCGATCCCCCGGGAAAACATTGTGGGCGGGTGGCGTGTCACGGCTGGTATGCCCGAAGCGGCGTAGCCGGAGCACGCCCCTCCCGCCCAGAAGAGGTTGGCCCAGACACCCGCCCGGACGTCCGTGCACGGATGGGCGTACCTAAAGCGGGCCCCCGCCCTCCCGCAGATGGATAAATAGAGCAGGAATCCAACAAAGCTTCCTCTTGTTCCAGTGCTCTGAAGGCTGCACCACTCGTCGCTCGTGAGCCCTCTAGGGAACCAGCTGCACTTTTTGAGAACTTGTAATCTTTGTTTTTCTATTTCAGTATCAGGCGTGTGGAAGATCGAGTCAAATCGGACGAAGTGATCAAAGTCATGCCTGGCAAGAAAGCGGGAAAGAGCTCCGAGATGGTTCACCAAGGTGCGTAGCATCCTCTCCAAGTGGCGGTGATGGACCGAAAGTTGGGTAAAGTGGATCAGCTCGGTCGTGGCTTAGCGGCCGTCAGGAAACAGAATGCCCCCTCGGGGCGGCCTAAAAGAGTCATAGGACCGGCCTTGCCGAACGTCACCCCGGGGGATAAGGGTAAGAAAAAGAAGGGGAGGACAGGTTCCTGTGTGGTCCCAGTCCCAGGGGTAACTCCATCGAGTCCGGGCGCGGACATTCCCGTCGCGCCGGTGGACAGCCCGGTACCAGGACCGGAGGGGGGTTCGCCAATTCCCGTGGTAATCACACCAATGGGGGATGACCAAATGCCCCCTGAACTAGCGCTTCAGTTAGCGGCAGTCTTACCATGGCTAAAGAAGGGAGCAGGGGTATCAGTGGTTGCGGGTGACCCGGCTGAAGAAGCCAGATTAATTATTGAGCAGTTGCGGCAGTCAAGGGATGCCGGGACGGCGAATGTACCTTCTATTCCTCCGCAGGTGGCGATGGGGGTCACGACTGACGGTCGGGTGAAGACAACGGACGCGGCTGGGAAGATGGCTGAAGCCGGTAAGAGAGCGTTGCCATTGGTGGGGGAGGGTCCAGTACCTTCAAGGCGGGAAAGTTTATCGCAACACATTCCCATGGCTACAAAAGAGATGGTGTGGGGAGACAAGTATATTAACATGTTTTCACTTTTAACTGACCATCGTGAGTTAGAATATGCAAAAACCCAGAAAGATCTATGGCACCCCAGAGTATGGCGGGCCAAGATGGCGGAATTCAGGGTCGATGAGACCATGGTGAACTGGGTCAGGGCCTTTTTTATTTTTACGGCAATTATTGGGGAGCGTAAACCAGAAGTGTTGACTGACTTAGCATGTTATCAGAACAGGATCATGAATTTCCATGAAATGTACGGGGGAAATGAATGGAAGGGTTACGATGTTACCTTTAGAAAAGCGAAGGAGTTTAACGAGGCCTTGACATGGGATTGTTTGGATACAGTGTCATGGCATGCTCAGCTCTTGCCGGGACCGGCGGGTACCCCGGTACCAAGCACGAGTGGCTCTGGGGCATTCCATCAGAAGCCGTTGCAGCCCTTTCGGGTGAGCGCCGGGGGGGATCCCCATCCCAGGTCTGGCGGGAATGGAGGCAAGCAGGGAGTTTGTTGGGGATTCAACAAAGGAACCTGTACCAGGCCTCAAGGAACGTGTAGGTTCCGGCATGCTCGTTCGGGCTGTGGGAATTCCTCACACCCGGAAACCAGTTGCCGATCCAAGATCAATGGTGCGGGAGGAAAGGGGGGATCCAAGCAGGATTGATGCGGTGCCTCGGAAGCAAACATCTTCGCCCGTTGATATCTTGGCTTTGACCCCTTGGCTGAACCGATACCCAGA
Source organism: Lissotriton vulgaris (assembly GCF_964263255.1). Lineage (NCBI taxonomy): Eukaryota > Metazoa > Chordata > Amphibia > Caudata > Salamandridae > Lissotriton > Lissotriton vulgaris. Next base: position 32,534 of record NW_028245517.1, read on the forward strand.
TCATGCGTCCGCCGGGACTTTTTCGGAATGGCTTTCTATATGGCTTCAAGATCCCGGCGGGCAATTTTCGGGGGAGCCCCTCCTGTAAGAACCAGCTGTCTATTCAGCACAACTTGGCGGTGGCCGCCAAAAAGATAGCGAAAGAAGTTAGCTTGGGGCGAGTAGCAGGTCCATTTGTCTGCCCGCCAGTTGCCGAATTTGTGTGTTCTCCTTTAGGAGTGATTCCGAAGAAAGACCCGGGGGAGTATAGACTCATCCACAATCTATCGGTCCCTAGGGGGGCTTCGGTAAATGAGGCTATTGACCCAGAGGTATGCTCAGTGAGGTATGCATCGTTCGATGACGCAGTCGTTCTGTTGAATCGCCTGGGCCCCGGTGCATTGTTAGCAAAATCAGACATTGAATCTGCATTCAGGTTACTCCCGGTATACCCTCAGGACCAGCACCTGCTGGGATTCACGTTTCAAGGGAAATATTACATGGATAAATGCATGCCCATGGGTTGTTCAATTTCATGTGCCTATTTTGAAATGTTTAGCTCCTTTTGGAATGGGTGTTCACCGAGGCCACAAGGCATAGACAGGTGATGCACTATTTGGATGATTTCCATTTCCTGGGCCCGGCGGGCACTCGGGACTGTGCACAAGCGCTGCAGGACTTCTGCACACTCATACGGGATTTTGGGGTCCCATTGGCGCCAGGTAAGATGGTGGGGCCATCTACCGCACTAGAGTTTCTGGGGATTGAACTAGACTCGGTGGAGGGGTGTTTCCGTCTGCCAGTTGAGAAGGTGGCCAAGTTCAGAGCTTCCTTGGTACGATGTCTCCAAAAAGAAAAGGTGACCCTACACCAGTTGCAACAGACAGTGGGGCAGCTTAATTTTGCCTTAAGAATGATGCCGATGGCTCGCCCTTTCTCACGTTCCATAGCACAGGCTATGGTGGGCCTTAAAGAAGGACACCACCGCACTAGACTGTTGGCAGAGGTTCGCCAGGATATGCTCATTTGGTTGGCATTCCCGGCGGATTTCAACGGTCGAGTGGTGTGGAACAAACCGCCAGCCTCGTCGGACAAACTGGGATTGTGGACCGACTCGGCAGGGAGCGCGGGATTTGGCGCAATCTTTGGAAACCGGTGGTCGGCACAAACATGGCCGGCGTGGTGGCACTCAAGCGGCCTAACAGGTAACATTGGATTCTTGGAGCTATTCCCCATTTGGGTGGCTCTGATGGCATGGCCGGAAGACTTTAAGGACCGCTCAGTGGTGTTTTGGTCAGACAACATGACAGTGGTCGAGTGCATTAATCACCAGGCTGCACGCTGCAAGTGGATCTTAAGACTGTTGAAAGAAATTGTATTGCGATGCATGAGTTTGAATGTACAATTCAGGGCAAGGCATGTGCCGGGTGTACTGAATAATGCAGCTGATGTACTCTCTCGTTCACACATGCAGGCTTTCAGGGGTTATCTACCCACAGCGGAACTAGTGGCGGCACCTTTCCCCGAAGCACTATGGCAGATCGGTGCCTCGGACTACAAGACCTCGTGGCAGCCAGTTTAGCGCCCAGGACGAGGAAAGCTTATGAAGGAGCGTTCCGTTCATACTGCGCCTTTTTAGGGCCGGTAGGGGGGCATAGCTGGGGGCGGGAAGAATCCTTGCTCCCGTTTCTGGTGGCACTTCATAAGGAAGGCCGATCGGCGGCAACCCCCAACAGGTATAGGGCTGCCATATCATTCATGGCACAGCTCCACGGGATACGGGACCCGATGGGTTCCTTCTTAGTCAGGAAGGCACTCCGCGGCTGGCAGCGCCTGGAGGGTCGCAGACAGGATAAAAGGCACCCGATTGGGTTAGACAGATTGTCCTTGCTACTAGCGAAACTGGATGAGACATGCTCCTCGCCCAGTGAGGTAATACTGTTCCGAGCGGCTTTCGCATTGGCATTCCATGGGGCCATGCGGGTAAGTGAACTTGTGGCGAGGAATAAGAAGGATGTGGCGGGAGGTCTATACAGGGATCACGTCCAAATAAGGGGCGATTCTCTGCTGATCTCGATAGCCAGGTCAAAGACAGACCAGGAGGCTTTGGGGAGTAGTGTGGTGCTGCAGCGCGCCCGGGGGAACCCCGGTTGTCCGGTAAGGTATTTGGAGGCCTACATGGCACAGAGGTTGACAACATGGGGGGGGGCCTGCTTAGACACAAGGATGGCACCCCGTTGACAAGATTTCAATTCCGGAGGGTGCTGGCAATTACGATTGCAGCGGCGGGCTTGAACCCGTGTGATTTTGGGACCCACTCATTCAGAATAGGGGCCGCTACGGAGGCTACGGCTCGGGGTCTGTGTACAGAGGAGGTGAAACAGTTAGGCCGTTGGTCCTCGAACTGTTTCAAGAGGTATGTGCGACTGCACATGTTGTAAAAGACTGATGAAATGCGCTCACGCTTGTTGTCTTTTGTTTGGATTACAGTTTCGCAAGCCTGTAACGCGGGGCGAAAATTGGGATCGGCCCAACACCAGAGGACCAGCGGGAAAGGATCACCGACTGGAGATCAAGTGGTATGGGTCGTGGGCCACTCATACGTGAGGCGTGCTGGGGACATATTCAAGGCAGGTGACGCGACTCACGCATCTGAGGAATATGGGTTCAGAGTGACCTTCCATGGGAAGGGAGGCCTCTGTTTTGACCAATTTCAGAGCTTTGTGGAGGAACTCTTAGGGCGGCACAGGTCACCGCCATCTGTAATCATAGTGCATCTGGGAGGCAATGACTTGGTGAGACTGGGAAGACGGGTGTTAGTAGAGTACATATTGTCAGCAGTCAGTTGGTTGGCCAAGAGGCTCCCTGGGTGTACGTTTGCCTGGTCCCACATGATTCCCAGAAGAATTTGGCGGGGGGGTTTGTCTGTGTCAGCGTTGAACCACTCGGTAAAGAGGGTCAACAACAAGATTGAGAAACTGTTTCGCTCCACTCATCTACAAAGCATTCCCCATGGGTGTATTTGGGGTGATCACTAATATTTGAATGATGGGGTGCACCTGTCCAGGGCTGTGAATGACTTACTCATAGGAGACTTCGTAGCATGGCTAGTGGGATTGAGGAGACATGACCTTTAGGAGGTGTGGGGGGGCCGGATAGTCGGTCAACTATCCGGCCTGTGGCGGTAAGGTCATGATCGGTGAGCAGTGATTTCAAGGTCCCTAGGGGGGGCTCCACCCATTATGGATGGGAGCGCCCGGGGGGAGGCGGCCATTGACCCTCCCACGGGGGGGCGGCACCCACTACGGATGGGTCGCCCAGGGGGAGACGGCCATAGGCCCCTCCCAGGGGGAGACGGCTATATGCCCCTCCTACGAATTTCCCGGGGGCCGGATATTGGCTCCGGCGGAAGAGAGTGTGGGTAAGGGGGGGGGGGGGGGGGGGGAAGACCACGCTGTCCTTCTTACTGATACCTCGCACGAGAACTCGGACGACCTTAAGATGGCGTCGAGTGAAAGGGGGCCCCCACGACAAGGGAAGTTACAGTTGGCTGCGAGGGTAAAGTCCTCTGCGCATGCGCCACTCACACCGTGAGGGCGGGAATTTGGTAGTAGGGATCTGACACCGGTTAAGACCTTGCCGTTGGCCCTTAATGCTAGGTTGTACAATTTTAGAATGTTATGCATTTTCAGGATGCTAGACTCGGCTAGGAAACCTTTGTATTAGAGATTTGTTAAGGTTAGCCAAAAACTTGTCGTCATCAAAATGTAATTGAAGTTGAAATTGTATATGATTCATGAAATGTTTTAATTTAAAGTTTTAAATTTTGTTTCATATTTTAATAAATACGGCCGGGGGGGTAAGGCCCCCCCGCCTTCCAAAAGTTTAAACCTGTGTCTGTCTCCTCCCATGGGGAATTGGTGTTGGGAGGGGTGGCGGGCATCCCGGCCCATACCATCAGTATAAATGATGTATTCATATTTTTCTAGAGGCAAGATTTCATTCTGGAGAGGGTATTCTTGTTCGTACTGCAGGAATGCTTGTGTTTTCAATGTAGTATCGTATTTGTAATCTACGTCAGTTGCAATGGGAGTATTAGCCCATTGTAACCATCGCAGATGCAGTGCTTTTGTATTTGGAATGCACGCTTTGGTAACAGCTTCTAAAGTTGGTACCGGGGTTACAACTATGTGTTTTACCTATGCTAGTGCTCTTTCTCTCACTACTTGTTAAAGTGAAGGAGTTAGGTCCTTGGAAAATGGGGAAGGCTGGACCTTGATTAAAGTATTTATAAAGAAAAAGTACCCCCCCCACTTATTTTTCAGAACAGCTCTTAATTATGAGCAACACATCCACTAGAATTAGATATGTTCGGTATATTTATTTATACCTTGAATCCAGCAATTATTTAGAAAATTCTGTACATTTCATGTCAGACAAAGAACACCACAAATATGACATAAGTTTTAAACATAAAAAAAGGAAAAATCACTAAATACATGTACTGTACACAACAAAGCATGACATCAGTATTAGGAAAAATCACAAAAATCAATAATGAGAAATTCTTTTCACAGTAATAAACAAAGTCACAAACGAAAGGAGATATCACGACACATAAATTGTGCCAGTCGTTACACAACACTCGTTTTTTGGTGTGGTTGTAGTTCTGGTTACTAGCGTACCACTTGTCGTTTATCTTCCTCTTACACCCTTCAATCAAGGTGGGACTGTGAGGCCCCATGGAGTCCCATTCAACCTTAGCATTATAATCTGGACACCTCGGACAGAGTGTTCAATCCATTTTGTGCGCTATTAAATTTTAAGATCAGATAAGCCTCTTTTCTTAGCAGGGTCTCCTCTATGTCAATTGGGCCTTTGTTACCTGATACCTTATTATGGTTGCTTGTTATTTCTATCTCCTTTCTTGCCGACGCGTTTCGAACTCCGTACATCAGTTACGAGTTCTCTTCAGGGCCTTGTTATTACTATATGCCTGTGTGTAAAAGGAAACGCTATTTAAAAATCAAATTTTGGGTCTCATCTCCTAAGATCACTTAGGGTCTACCGCAATTTTTTCAAAGAAACAACAAATTACCTGGGCAGTGGCCGGGTTTATCCTATGTCTTGTTCTGGGTAATTGAAATTTCAGTCTACAAGACGTTAAAAGATCAGTTTAGAGTCAAATACAGTATTAACCCTGCAATCACATAAGCAGACATTGCAAGACATACCTTTATAGTAGTTTTTACGGTTCGGGGGGGTGTCTCCCTATGGCACGGGGAAGCTTCAGTAACCTGGGGGAGGGCGAGGAGGAAATCAGTACCGGCAGAGTGAGTCCTTTCAGAAGCCGAGACATTAGGTTAAAGGGCTCCCCTTACCTCGTAAGGTGCCCCGCGGGCTTCGGGAGTATTTCACTTTGCGCCTCAATCGGTCAGTCGGTTTCTCGTGGCTGATCAACCGTGCCGCGTAATCACTCGCAACTACTCTCCGGTCTCACACGCTGTTGGAAAGAGGAGGGATTGGTTTACATTTTACTCACTCAAGAGAACAGCCCGTCTCAGTTTAGCATTCAGTCCCTACGCTCACCTCTCGCACAGCGATTCACTTCCCAAATGACTCAATGTCGAGGGCGGCGGTGAGGTTGCCTAGAGACTAAATGCGGTCACATGACCGTAGGTATTCTGGGGGTTGTAGTTCTGGTTACATGCAACCAGGTTTTGTGAAGAAATGAAGAATAGAGGGTACCCTAAGAAACTACTTAGCAACTCAAAGAAAAGGGCGCACCATACCCCTGGGGAGTGCTTACTCGAGCGAACAGTAAAACCAGAGATGGACAAACTGGTATGTGTGTCAACCTTCCGGCCAGACACACATAGAGTAAGACAAATGGTACTGAAGAATTGGCATCTACTAGAGGGACTTGAATGTCCGTTTCCGCGACCGATATTCGCCTATAAGAAAAACAAGAGTATTGGCCAAAGTGTCATTAGGGCCGATGTACTGACCCCCAAGCCCAAAAGTGATCTTATGTCGATATGGGGCCTCAAGCCAATAGTAGGCCACCATAGATGTGGAAATTGCATATCATGTGAGTCCACAATCGAAGGGTCTGAATTTGAACATAGGGGTGTCAAATATCAAAATAATGGATTCTCTAACTGTAAGACACGCAATGTGATATATGCAATCACCTGCGCGTGCCAGAAACTCTATATAGGGAAAACGACACAACAGGTCAACAGTCGCATTACCCAACACAGGTCACGTATCAAAAAGAAGGTGATAAGTGCTCCTATGGTCCAACACTTTCTCGACCTAGACCACAGCGAAACGGATTTCAGATGGACCGTACTTTGTACAGTAGCGCCATCAGGTAACAAAGGCCCAATTGACATAGAGGAGACCCTGCTAAGAAAAGAGGCTTATCTGATCTTAAAATTTAATAGCGCACAAAATGGATTGAACACTCTGTCCGAGGTGTCCAGATTATAATGCTAAGGTTGAATGGGACTCCATGGGGCCTCACAGTCCCACCTTGATTGAAGGGTGTAAGAGGAAGATAAACGACAAGTGGTACGCTAGTAACCAGAACTACAACCCCCAGAATACCTACGGTTATGTGACCGCATTTAGTCTCTAGGCAACCTCACCGCCGCCCTCGACATTGAGTCATTTGGGAAGTGAATCGCTGTGCGAGAGGTGAGCGTAGGGACTGAATGCTAAACTGAGATGGGCTGTTCTCTTGAGTGAGTAAAATGTAAACCAATCCCTCCTCTTTCCAACAGCGTGTGAGACCGGAGAGTAGTTGCGAGTGATTACGCGGCACGGTTGATCAGCCACGAGAAACCGACTGACCGATTGAGGCGCAAAGTGAAATACTCCCGAAGCCCGCGGGGCACCTTACGAGGTAAGGGGAGCCCTTTAACATAATGTCTCGGCTTCTGAAAGGACTCACTCTGCCGGTACTGATTTCCTCCTCGCCCTCCCCCAGGTTACTGAAGCTTCCCCGTGCCATAGGGAGACGCCCCCCCGAACCGTAAAAACTACTATAAAGGTATGTCTTGCAATGTCTGCTTATGTGATTGCAGGGTTAATACTGGTATTTGACTCTAAACTGATCTTTTAACGTCTTGTAGACTGAAATTTCAATTACCCAGAACAAGACATAGGATAAACCCGGCCACTGCCCAGGTAATTTGTTGTTTCTTTGAAAAAATTGCAGTAGACCCTAAGTGATCTTAGGAGATGAGACCCAAAATTTGATTTTTAAATAGCGTTTCCTTTTACACACAGGCATATAGTAATAACAAGGCCCTGAAGAGAACTCGTAACTGATGTACGGAGTTCGAAACGCGTCGGCAAGAAAGGAGATAGAAATAACAAGCAACCATAATAAATAATTAACACGACCAAAAAACGAGTGTTGTGTAACGACTGGCACAATTTATGTGTCGTGATATCTCCTTTCGTTTGTGACTTTGTTTATTACTGTGAAAAGAATTTCTCATTATTGATTTTTGTGATTTTTCCTAATACTGATGTCATGCTTTGTTGTGTACAGTACATGTATTTAGTGATTTTTTTCCTTTTTTTATGTTTAAAACTTATGTCATATTTGTGGTGTTCTTTGTCTGACATGAAATGTACAGAATTTTCTAAATAATTGCTGGATTCAAGGTATAAATAAATATACCGAACATATCTAATTCTAGTGGATGTGTTGCTCATAATTAAGAGCTGTTCTGAAAAATAAGTAGGGGGGTACTTTTTCTTTATAAATACTTTCTCTCACTACAGCAGTCTGTACTGCTGTCAGTATTTTTTCCCCAGAGAGGGGGGAGTATGACCAGTCTCCTGAATAAAGAAGAGCTGAAGTGCATCATATTGCTAGACTCTATTGGCAATGGACTGAATCGAACAGAGGACTGGACTTCCCTACTATGAATGCTCAACTGGATGTACATAAGTGACTTTCCTGTATCACTACAAATTGAAAAGACTTTGAGAATTGGAAATGTGAAGACTAAAACAATGTGTTCTTAAATTGCTGTCAAATCCAATGTGTATGAATGAGGAGCACAGACGGCCTTCACTACTAGCGGTTATGAGCACAAAACTGCACAATTCACTCACTCTAATTGTTCGTCATCACCCACGCCCCTCCCAAAATGGCCACTGTAAACACAACCAAGTTGTACTCTGGCCATCCCGACCTTGCCACTCCAAGATGGCCGCCAAGTACCAGGAAGTGGTACCTAGTCCTTCCTTTATCAATTTCCGGCTTTAAAAAGAACAACCCGGAGACACCTCTGCACAGCGGATTCGCGCTGCCATTGAAGGGGGAGAAGACCATTGGGTTTCTCCCACCACCCCACCGCCGCTTCCACCGAGAAGTAAGGTAAGCCCACTCCCAAACGCAGCTCAACCTCGAACCCACTGCCAATTGGAGGGCTTGTCGTAATTTTAATCCTTGTCATTTAGTATTGAGTCTGCGGATCAAAACAAAGGAGTCAACCTACTCTTAAAACGGGAAGAAACCATCGTGTTCCACTTCCACCCCACGGCTACCCAAAGTGCGGCCAGGTAAGCCTCAATCCTTACTTCCTTGACCTCGGCTTCACTGCCCTCATAAACCCGCTCACGGTAATGTTCTTTTACCATACAGCAATCAGCTCCTAGAGCCGGAAAGAGAAATCCTCTCCAACTAAGAAACAATCATGCCATCACGACCTTGATCTTGGACTTGTGAAGGTATTTTTTGACCATGGCTTGATGACTGCCCACAGACAGTCAGTTTGCCCACTTGTACCCCTCACCCACTTTCACCACCATCGCATGTCAACTGAACCCAACCATGCTCCCAAATCCGACACACGAAACCACTGCACATGCTTGAAGAATTGCGCACAAAGAAGAGACCACCATCTACACTGATATAGATCTATCACCATGACACTGCGCCGTTTTTTCACCCTGTTTTTAAACGTTATGAATATCACTACTCACCTTCACACTAGTCAAGTGTCCGCGAGTAGTAACACAGCAACGGCCTTTATAAGTAGCACTTGGGCCCTGTCGCTTGGTTTTAAATTCTTATCAATTCAGGCGGATGCCTTAATTTATGTTTCTATTTTTTCCCCCCACTTTTTTCCTTACAGGCATTCGCATTGAAATACAGGCTATGATTGTAAATTGTCCTGATGATGATCCCATTTCATTAAGAGCCCTTAGGGATCGAAACGTCGACGCTCTGAACAGTGTTACATATGATCTAATGTGTATAATCTACTGTTGACACTGTTGGATGTACTTTGCGAAACTATCTATTTAAATCGGAAGCCATCCTTTGGCTCTAAAAATCTTTTCCTCTTGCCTGAAAAACCTCTTTCCTTCCTTCTACCTTGCTTGACTCTATTGGTTTTCCAACCTTGCGGGATAGGTACAGGACTGTACCCTATCTTGCTGTTCATATTTTGACCCTCTCTAGGTCAATGTAATTCTATGTTATTCTTAATAAATTACTCCACGCCCGGCTGGGCGATAAAAAATATAGTACTGATTGTGGTCTATATTAGCATCTCCTGTTACATCGTAACTCCCTAGGACCCCTGTTTCCTATGATAACTGAATTAACCCATGGTCCGAAGGCCCCTCTACGGGTTTCCTTGTGTTCCAAAATGATTTGAGCGCAAACGCTGGTTTGCAAGGTCTCACATCCTGTCCAAACTAATTGGTTTGGGTCCCCTAGTACCTAGTACTTCTATACCCCACTGTTCGTATACTCAATCCCACACGGAGAATCCCCCTCTTTTCTCACTTTTTTCGACAGTGTAACTATGTCAAATCTGGCCCCACTGTACACAGACGATTATCTAAAACATCTATGTTCATGACCCTCGCTGCTTTCGGAAAATGCAGACATCTCTAACCAAGTAAATACCTCACTCCCTGAACAATTAGAAAAACTGAGGAAAAAGCAAGTCCGCCTACAGTTAATGGTTTTGATGTTAACTGACTATCTCAAAGCTGAGGTAATCCCCTTAGGCCTCCAAGTTCGGAATATACCGGGCATTTTTACGGACAACCCAAAATATATATCAGGGTTTAGCTACATAGGGACAACTTGTTCCCGTCATTGGTTGGCATTAGGCATTGATACAGCGTCTGAAACTTTAAATTCACTAGAGACAGAAATTGCCGAAATCCTAAAACAGCTTGAGGATCCTGACACTATCGCTGACAGCAAAAAACTAATCGAACAAGTAGACAAAACTGTTGCAGAGTTCTACAGAATAGAGCAGAATAAAAAAATCAAACAAAGTGAAAAAGGACATAAAATCCTATAACATCGAAACAACTTATCCTTACTTGCAAAAGGACTTTTACACGACTAAGGCTTACAACAACCCCCAACAAAATAGACCGTGGGGTAGATTTAATAGGAGACAAAACCTGGTAGGTTTCTCGGATACTTCGGCTGAGTCGTCTGACAATTAAGACGCCGGTGAAGGATCCAGTACATCGAGACGTGCTGGAGCACATCAGAACTCGAGTACTTTTTTACCGAGAGGCCAGCAAGAACCACCTCAACGAGGGCGCGTCAAAAAACCCCAGAGACGGGTCAATCCACCAGGCGAACGGAGGACACGGAACAATTATTACCAATGGTAACACAGACTACCTCCACAGTAGACACCATCCCAATCTTTAATCTTTCCACTCACTTGCTGGCACAAGACAAACTCTCTCTCTTGAAAAAAGGCCTCACTTTTGTTCCAACTGTGGCACCTAACTTTATGGAGCTACATACCGAACTCTTAAGATTCTTCAGACGAGTACGCTTAAAAGCATTTTTCCAAATCCACCCATCCCCGGAAATAAATGCTCAAACTCCTTTCCGCCCTCCTTCGACCTTTTTACCATCGGCTAGTATGATACCGCCAGAGGTCACTACATTCGAAAAACTTGTACTTAAGGACCTCTCAAATATGAAACAACAAAGAAAGTTCATACCATATAATATCACACTAAAAGAAAAAGAGGCCATTAGCTCTCTAAAAAGTAATGATTCAATAGTGATCAAAAGTGCAGATAAAGGGGGAGGAATTGTTATACAGGAGCTTGACTCTTACACAAGTGAAATCCAACGACAACTAAACAATACAAACCACTACCTTAGGCTCGCATCCAACCCGACCAAGTCCATTCAGGAACTAATACGGAAAATAACAACTGAGGCAGTATCAGAAGGCTTCCTGACCAAAAAAGAGTTTAATTACTTAAACGTGAAAAGTCCTAGAATCCCGGTAATTTACACTCTACCGAAGATTCATAAAAATCTCAGTACCCCCCCAGGCCGCCCAATTGTTTCGGCTTGCGGTTCCATTTTAGAACCCTTAGGGGCCTTTGTTGATTTCTTTATAAAAGAATTTGTCCCCCCAACACTCTGCTATGTACGTGACTCCATGTCCATGATCAACCTGATCGAGCACCATCCCTTCAATCCCCTGACCGATACCCTGTGCACCATGGACGTGGAGTCTCTGTATACGAATATCCCACAAACAGCGGCTTTACTTGTTATACAGAAAACTCTAGATAGCCGCCCCCGCCCACATGCTATTCCAACATCCTTCATTTGCAAGTTATTGGAACTCTGCTTAGCAAAGAATTTTTTCACATTCCAAGGTCACTTCTACCAACAAATCAAGGGGACCTCCATGGGCGCTATTTTTGCCCCGAACCTGGCCATATTGTTTATGGACGAAATAGAAAGACAGGCAATTCTTGTACCCTCCAATCCTTTCTTCTCTGGTATCATCATGTGGCGCAGATACATTGATGACATCTTCATGATATGGAGATTAGACGTCAATGTACTGCGCCACTTTTTACACTGGATGAACAATAACTGTTTGGGACTCCAATTTACCTCAACATCTGACAAAAACACCATAAATTTCCTGGATTTGACTATTTTCCACCAGGAAGGCGAGCTATTGACAAAGCTTTATAGAAAGCCCACGGAGAGAAATACCTTGCTAGAGTATTCAAGTAATCACCCCAGGGCTCTGAGGGACTCCTTACCATTTTCCCAATTCTTGCGAATCAGGCGAAATTGTTCCCATAAGGAGGATTATTTCCGAGAAAGCTCTACCCTGGCCAACAAACTAAAGAATAGGGGCTACCCAAGGAAAATAGTCAAAAACGCCCTCAAAAGGGCTTGGTACCGCCCGCGTGAAACGCTCCTTGTCCCAAACCCAAAGAAAAATATGGACAGGATAGCCTGTGTGACAACATTCTCCCCCATTTCCAACAACCTGAGAAAAATGATCCTAAGACATTGGCCAGTAATTAACGCTGGAATTCTAGAGATCGAACGTCCCTTGTTTGCATTTAAAAAGAGCAAGAATTTAAAGGACCTTCTGGTTCGTGCAGCACTACCAAGTCCTACCAATTCTTCTACTCTTGGGTCAGCATGGGGTCTGTCCCCCATTGTCGGACAATTCAAATGTGGTAGTTGTACAGTGTGTAACTTAACAATTGAAGGGAAAAGCTTTGTGTTTGATAATGTCACCTTTAAATGCAACACACTTACAAATTGCAACACTAGCAATGTTATTTATTTGATCCAATGTCCATGCAACAAAAATTATGGTGGGCAAACATCTAAAAAAATCAAGACCCGGATTTGCCAGCACAGGAGCCGCATCAGATGCAGCACGCCAAATGCCCCTTTGGTGGAACACTTCCTGGAGACCTCATGATGAGGATGACATACGTTGGACGGTACTAAAGGCACTGAAACTTCCCCAGAGAGGGGGGAGTATGACCAGTCTCCTGAATAAAAAAGGGCTGAAGTGCATCATATTGCTAGACTCTATTCGCAATGGACTGAATCGAACAGAGGACTGGACATCCCTACTATGAATGCTCAACTGGATGTACATAAGTGACTTTCCTGTATCACTACAAATTGAAAAGACTTTGAGAATTGGAAATGTGAAGACTAAAACAATGCGTTCTTAAATTGCTGTCAAATCCAATGTGTATGAATGAGGAGCACAGACGGCCTTCACTACTAGCGGTTATGAGCACAAAACTGCACAATTCACTCACTCTAATTGTTCGTCATCACCCACGCCCCTCCCAAAATGGCCACTGTAAACACAACCAAGTTGTACTCTGGCCATCCCGACCTTGCCACTCCAAGATGGCCGCCAAGTACCAGGAAGTGGTACCTAGTCCTTCCTTTATCAATTTCCGGCTTTAAAAAGAACAACCCGGAGGCACCTCTGCACAGCGGATTCGCGCTGCCATTGAAGGGGGAGAAGACCATTGAGTTTCTCCCACCGCCGCTTCCACCGAGAAGTAAGGTAAGCCCACTCCCAAACGCAGCTCAACCTCGAACCCACTGCCAATTGGAGGGCTTGTCGTAATTTTAATCCTTGTCATTTAGTATTGAGTCTGCGGATCAAAACAAAGGAGTCAACCTACTCTTAAAACGGGAAGAAACCATCGTGTTCCACTTCCACCCCACGGCTGCCCAAAGTGCGGCCAGGTAAGCCTCAATCCTTACTTCCTTGACCTCGGCTTCACTGCCCTCATAAACCCGCTCACGGTAATGTTCTTTTACCATACAGCAATCAGCTCCTAGAGCCGGAAAGAGAAATCCTCTCCAACTAAGAAACAATCATGCCATCACGACCTTGATCTTGGACTTGTGAAGGTATTTTTTGACCATGGCTTGATGACTGCCCACAGACAGTCAGTTTGCCCACTTGTACCCCTCACCCACTTTCACCACCATCGCATGTCAACTGAACCCAACCATGCTCCCAAATCCGACACACGAAACCACTGCACATGCTTGAAGAATTGCGCACAAAGAAGATACCACCATCTTCACTGATATAGATCTATCACCATGACACTGCGCCGTTTTTTCACCCTGTTTTTAAACGTTATGAATTTCACTACTCACCTTCACACTAGTCAAGTGTCCGCGAGTAGTAACACAGCAACAGCCTTTATAAGTAGCACTTGGGCCCTGTCGCTTGGTTTTAAATTCTTATCAATTCAGGCGGATGCCTTACTTTATGTTTCTATTTTTTCCCCCCACTTTTTTCCTTACAGGCATTCGCATTGTAATACAGGCTATGATTGTAAATTGTCCTGATGATGATCCCATTTCATTAAGAGCCCTTAGGGATCGAAACGTCGACGCTCTGAACAGTGTTACATATGATCTAATGTGTATAATCTACTGTTGACACTGTTGGATGTACTTTGCGAAACTATCTATTTAAATCGCAAGCCATCCTTTGGCTCTAAAAATCTTTTCCTATTGCCTGAAAAACCTCTTTCCTTCCTTCTACCTTGCTTGACTCTATTGGTTTTCCAACCTTGCGGGATAGGTACAGGACTGTACCCTATCTTGCTGTTCATATTTTGACCCTCTCTAGGTCAATGTAATTCTATGTTATTCTTAATAAATTACTCCACGCCCGGCTGGGCGATAAAAAAAATATATATAGTACTGATTGTGGTCTATATTAGCATCTCCTGTTACATCGTAACTCCCTAGGACCCCTGTTTCCTATAATAACTGAATTAACCCATGGTCCGAAGGCCCCTCTACGGGTTTCCTTGTGTTCCAAAATGATTAGTATTTTTTCTGTGGCTGAAAGTCGCATTTCAGCATTTATGTATAAATGTGATTTGTATGCAATTGGGACGGTCTCACCTTCATTGAAAGTTATGCATGTATATCCTGATAAACCTGGATCACCAAGTCGGTAAAATTCACATGTGTGTGTGTTGCACAGTCATCCTGTGCCCTGGGCACCCCCCAACTTTTTGCTGACTGGTACGGGTGCTAACTGACTCTGATTGACCCTGGGCTCCGTCAAACCAGGCTCAGGGCCATGCTATGCTGAAAACAACTATAATATAGTGAAAACACTAGGGTACACTAAGGGTTGAGATACCCCTGTGATTGCCATGACCCACCCTATAGGGCCCTAGTGCATAATAGGGCAGGGGGATTGAAACGGACTATCAGCCCCTCGTATATAATTGGGCATTGCAGTTTAGAGGCCAGCAGCCCTTTCTGTACTTGCATGTGTGAAATGCTGAAGCGGGAGGACAGTTTAAAAAGTGGCTCTGGGCTACAGGACTGCTTTTAAAAAGTAAATTGTGCCCATTTTGACTTTTGTGTTTGGGGCACTTACAAATGGTTAACCTGCAATGTTTAAGCATATTAGGTACCCCTCGGGGTCTCTCCTAGGTGTCCCAGGGGTGGAGGGTCAGGTATCTATAAGGTGGACCCTTCTAAAATGAGATTTATATGTCCTGGGTAAAATGAAATTGCACATTTCACTCCCCACATTGTGATAAAGTGCTGCCCAAAATCAACTTTGGTTGTAAGAGCACTGTGGAGGGAGGATCTACACTATTTTTACATATTCAGAACTCCTAAAGTCTCCCCTAGGTGTTCCTGGGGTTGGGGTCCTATAGATAATGTAACGTACTTATAAAAAATGTTTTATAAGCTCTGGTTCTGGAAAAATGGCCCAAGTCACGTTTCCCATTGCAAATCCCATGCCAAAGATCCAAAACATCATTAAATTAAATTATGAAGCGCTCTTGATCGATACTACTAGGAAACTTAAGAATTAGCACAAGCTTCCCATTAGTATCATCAGATGATGTAATAGTGTCAAAATGACAATTCTTCTTAAGTTTCTTTATTTATATCTATTCTTTAGAAATTGCCGAACTCATTCTATAAGAAATTAGACTGGATAGTAGGTAGTTTTATTTGGGGTACATTACGTTTTTAAAATACCCCTTTAGTCAAGGTGGTCTTGTACTGCCTGATTTTAAACTATATTATTGGGCTTCAGTTATGAGCAGACTTCGTAGCCTTCTCTCCAGTAAGGATAAAGACTTTAGCCATAGGCTTTTGTTAAATCGGGATAGTAATACATTTCTTTATCGCACACATGACCCTAATTACTATAAAAGGGAACGTTTTAAGACCATAAGGGACATAGCTATAATCTGGCGAAAAAAATGTAATGCGTGCTCTTTGCCGATTTATTTTAATAAATTCCCATTGTGGGATAACCCACTTCTCCCAGACATTTTTAAGGATAGTATAGCCAAACAATGGGCCAGTCTGGGGGTAGATAAACTCGCAGATGTGTATGACATGGAGGGCTTTTGTACTTTTCAAGAGTTGAAAGATTCCTTTTCTCTACCACGGCAACACTATTATAAGTATACAAAAACAAAGAGGAAGGTGCACTCCAATGAAGTCAAATAGAGCATAAAGTGATTTAAAAAGACTCTTCTTTATTCGGAATCACAATCAGCAAAGGCACAGCCAACGCGTTTTGTTCCCCTCGTGCCACAGGAACTTCGTCAGGGCAAACATAAGTATGAAAAATCGATCGTCACTATTACAGGAAACGGATCTGTCCTGATAATATACGTCCCAATAGATTAGTGCTTAAAAAAGATCCTGAAGGTACCAGGTTAGAGTTCCTCACAAAATCAATCTTCAGAGATTCGTGGAACCATCCAATTTGTTACCCGAAAAAAGGTATAGATTCACAGCTCTAACCTGGTACCTTCAGGATCTTTTTTAAGCACTAATCTATTGGGACGTATATTACCAGGACAGATCCTTTTCCTGTAATCGTGACGGTCGATTTTGCAATACATATTTTTGCCCTGACGAAGTTCCCGTGGCACGAGGGGAACGAAACGCATTGGCTGTGCCTTTGCTGATTGTGATTTCTTAATAAAGAAGAGACTTTTTGAATCACTTAATGCTCTATTTGACTTCATTGGAGTGCACCTTCCTCTTTGTTTTTGTATACCAGTTCTATTTTAACATCCGTAAACAGCGGATGTTGTAAGTGGCTGCCCCACCGGATTTTGTGAATACTTGGAACTTATGTGTTCGACCCTAGTCTGCTGTTTTTGTTCTTTAGTGTTTACTATTGTAAGTATTTCCAATTTAGGGATTATTTCTTGAGATCACAAGGACTCAAGGCAGTGAAACCCCATCAACTATTGACTTTTTTTCATGAACCTTTTCAGGGAAATCAATTTGTACTGCGTATCAAATATTCAGCCAGGAAAGACCGGATCCTTTTGGCCTTTTAGCTTACAAATAGAGTGCAACGCTTGGGGAGGAAATATCTATCACAGCCCTAGAAGCTGCACTTATTACAGTGAAAGGCGCAGTGTGGTCTATGAATTTAAGGCTTCAACAATTTAAAACCATATGTATGCTGTATTACACACCTGATAAAATTGTTAGATGGGGCAAGTAACTGCGCAGCATTCAAGTAATAAGAAGTGTTGGTCTAAAGGTTGGGAATATGGAGTAAATATTGTTCACATGTTTGCTATATGCCCTATGTTACCAACCTTTTGGCAAGGGGTTCAGAATGCATTAAGAAATCGACTTGGATAAGATGTGGCTTTTACTACAACTGCGATAATGCTGGGCTACATAGACAATGCTAATAGAGCGAAGAAGGCTTTAATGGCTATAGCTATAGTCTCTGCTAGGTTGACTATAGCCCGGGCATGGATTTCTACAAAGCCATGTAATGTAATGGAGTGGTGGTGTATTTTTATCAAACTTTTTGCACGAGAAAAAGCTCTGGCTAAAATTAGAGGCTTTAAGGCACTAAAAAAATGTAATGCTATTTGGTATGGTATGATTCAGGATTAAGCTGCTAATTGTTTGTTCCTGTTTTGTTTTTTACTGTCTATTACTTAGTTAGATTTTCTTACTGTTATTTTTTATTGTATTTATACTACTCCCCTAGGGAAAATGGAATGAATACGGAAAAGTATGTAATCAGTGATTTTCTGTTTGTATATTTTGTATTTGAACCCTTTGCAAAATTAAAATTATAAAAAAAAAGAAAGCAAATCACATACCGCAGGTTATTGGAAAAGGTTATTAGTTAAAAACTGGAGAAAGAAAAGCCATACAACTAGGATAAGGAACTCAGTAGAATGTTAATGATAAATCGAACAATATGGTATTGTTGAATTTATTGTAAAATGTACAGACAAGAAGTTAAGACTTTTTTGTCTGTAAGCCAAAATTCAACCCTGTACTGCTCTGCCCTGATTGGTCAGAGATAAGTGGGCGAGCCTAGCTGCTTGGAAGAGGGGATAAATGACCCCTGGCGTTAGGAAGCATCTCGGGTAGGAGAGGTGGCTGGGCATAGGAATGCCAGAGCAGGGGGAGGAGTCATAAACCATGGACTTCAAGCGAAGGGAGGACCCCTGTTCACCTCCAGCCAGATGCTAGAATTATGGAAGGAATGAGCAGATGCAAAGGGGAGAGACTATGGAGATTAGCCATCCTGGAGGTGTGTTTAGCCAGCTCTTCTCTCCCCTCTGAAAATTCTGACATATTGAATTTTGAAAGAATAGTCGTTTCTGGGTTGGCATTTTGCCACACTCTGCAGGAAGTGGGCAGACCTTTGGCTGGAACCCTGCAGCTCATTGGACAGGAGTGCCCTCCTGCTTGACCCCAGAGAACGCTGAATAAGCATCTGAGGGGGGTGCTGCCGCTCGGATCTGCTGCTTGAAACTTAAAAGAATCACAAGGGTCCGCACTGAAGAGTTTGGTGTGTATTTCCAAAGGCCTGCACTCTGAACTTTGCGCCTTTTTGCACCATTTGAAACTAGAGCCTTGTGGATCAAACCTGTTTTAAAAGGACTAAAGAGTGGACTCCCTGATAGCTACAGGTTAACAGAGCTCACCTGGACCATCACCACAAAGAATCCCCAGCCTCGAAAACTACAGGTGGATTTGTAGGGGTTTTGTCCAAGTGGATGGAGGGAATTGAAGTCTCACACTTTCAAGGACGCTCTTGGAGTTTCCAGAACCTTCAATTGTGTGTTGGATACTTTGGAACCGCAAGAAGAACTTCAGGAAGGAGTTCTAACTGGACCTAGCCTGCTGGAGGGGGTTGCACAAGACTGGTGAGAGATCCTCCAGAACAATTGCTAAAGGTGAATGTGTCTCTGTCTGAGTCAACACATTACCTAAAAGGGGCACTGTTGGTTTCTAAGCACTAGAAAGCGACTAATCTTTGAAAATTCATATCTCTGGTTCCCTACAGTGTATTTTTTTCCGTTTTGGTGTAATTTAAAAGATACAAATATTTCCCATTTTTATAAATTGGTGTTGGATTTTTATATTGTGTTGTGTCTTAATTATTTACTGAATTGGTATTTTTAAATGCTTTACATACCTGTCTAACGCGCGTCGGCTGTCAAGAACTGTTCTTAAAAACAAATAAAGCTTGGATTTTGGATAAATACTATGCGATTCCTTTGGACAAAGAAATCGGGTCTATAGTTGCTTACAGCAAATGACTAAATTAGACTTTTTGTGATGTGCAATTGATGTGTTTGTATCATACCTGTCTTTAAAGTTAAGCCACCTGCTCGCAGTCACGTTACCAAGGGTTGAGCATAGGAATAATTTTCTAAGACCTATTCTGAGCCCTATACTGTGTTAGTGGCCTCATTGCCAGTGGCGACCTACATGTGCCCCAACCAAAAATCCACTTTCCAACAGTGTAAAAATGGGTTGATGCTATCATGTCAGCCTAACCTGAACGGAGAATATCTGTATGTTCCTGTGTCCACTTATGTGGGGTCAAAACAGGTCTGATTAAGTCCTAGAAAGGTTTTACTCTTTCTGCGTAATCCAGAATGTTTGTTCTGCCAAAATTCAGAAATCCTAAAATGGATTGTAAACCTTTGAGAGTCTTTGGAGGTTGGAGCAGCGCACATTTTTGTAAAAAGTTGGCTGCCAGGCTCTTGCCTTCATTTGATAATTCTTATCCCAAATTAGGACATTTAGATGGGCAATTTTTGATTTCTTGAAGTTAAATTCGTAGCCCAAGTTGGTGAAACCCACAATTATATTGTTCCCCCTGCTCAAGTGTTCAAGTAATTCATCGTCCGTCAGATAGATGTCATCTACATAGGACACTGCCTCCTCATTGCATGTTTACAATAATTCCAACACTCTTGCCGAGAACAGCCGTGGGCTATTCTTATACCCTTGGAGCAAATGACAAAAATTCACTGAGAGCAGAGAAGGCTGTCAAATATCTGCTGTTTGGAGCTATATTTAGGCAGAAGAATCCATTTGAGATATCTAATGTTGTTTTGTATTTTTTTTCTGCACAATATTATTCATTAATGCGGCATTATGTGCATTTTGAACTGCAAATGTTTGTGTGCATGTGTTTAAATGTCGGCAATCTAAAACTAGGCGATGTGAGTTGTCAGGTTTCATTATGGGAAACAAAGGATTGTTAATTGGGGAGGTGCAAGTCTCAATCACACCTGGGTATTCAAGATGATCTAAGATTTCTTTGGCTTGCTTTTTGCATCATTTTTAATAGGGTACTGTCTCTGTGGATTTGGAGTAGATTTTAATGATATATTGTGGTGAGTATACTTCATGTCCCACACTACATGGTTGTGGTATAAAGCCGGAGCTAGTGCTACCACCCACTCCTGCGCGTATGAAGGTTTTAAAAATTTCAGAACGAGGTCGGAGAAGCAAGCACAATGCCGCTTTCCCCTTCTGGGCAATCCATCACAAATTTTGCTGGCCATTCTTTTTCTGCTAACAGTATGTCATATCCAAATATTAAGTTCTCCCAAAAGAGACCTTTAACTTTTCTTGAGATGTCCCCCTCTATCTGTAATGAAATTTCGTACAGACTATGTGGGACACTAAATATTGTTTCAGGTGTTTCTAGCGTGATATGTTCATTCAATACTGCTGTCACCAGAAAGTCCTTCAGGTTCTGGCGAGCTATTGTTACTTTTGCTGCGTTGTGTTCGCCCTAAGTTGGCAGGGTATGCCCAGAAGTGGATTCCTTGCTCACTCTGCCACTGGATTCAAGATAGCCTGGCTGATGAGGGTTATGAACCCGAAACCGGTCCCAGAATGCCTGTTTCCAGTCCAGGGAAGACATGGCTTGGCAGTTCAGACTGGACTGTTCCCATGAGGCACAGGGTCAGACTGATTTGCATATGGCTATGTCTGAACTGGGGGGGGGGGAGTAAGCTGAAGAATGATGATGGATTAAACCCAGATCCGTTGACTGGGGGTGAGTGTTTGATTTGCTCAAAAGCTCCGTCCATCATCCCCTTTGGTATCAGGCTGTCAAACATCGTCAGAGTCCATTCCCCGTTCAGAAGTCCTCAGTAACCTGGGCATGTCTAATTTTCAAGCCAGCTACTTTCTTCTTTTTGAATTGAGGTTTTGCTTCAGGTTGTTCTTCCTGTTTGATAATGTAATCTGAATTACGATGCGTTTCCTTTTTTGTCTTTGGTCGATCTACTGTCTTTTGTACTGATCGCC
>NW_028245518.1:0-42500 GCF_964263255.1 Lissotriton vulgaris
GAAACAAGTGGTACAGAGGGCAGATGGGCATAAAAAACGAGAAGGTGGCAGTGATTAACCAGGTAAAAAAAAAACCTGCGAAATCGCAAAGCGCCTTGCGAACACCCGCTAACACACAAAGTGCCCCGAGAACACCCGCGAACTCACAAAAAAAAAAATCTGCAAATTCGCGCAAATCTGCGGATTGCGAATTCGCAAAATTCGCCCATGTTTACTCAAAAGTGGGTCTTTATTGCCAGGATGGTATATCAAGGCCACGCATCAACGCAGGCTGCACGCCATTTAGCTCTGGTGGCACTAACTCAGTGGAACTCAAGTCATTGCCACATGGTGGGAGGCACATGTCGGGGGGTTGACAATCTGTGAATCACAGCCTGCTAGACAAAACGCAAGATAAGATTGTGTGTCATGCGTCCATCAAAGGAGAGAGAAAAAGAGAATGAGTGAGAGAGAGGAAGAGAGAGAGAAAGAAAGAAAGAGAGAGAGCGGAAGATAGAGAGAAACTGTGAGAGAGCGGAAGAGAGAGAGAAAGAGATAAGCAGTGTGACAGAGAGAAAGAGAGAAAGAGTGAGAGAGAGAGGAAAAGATAGAGAAACAGTGTGAGAGAGAAAAAGGAAGAGCTGGAGAGGGAGAATGAGTGCCGACACTGCAGACAAAATATTCACAGCTCACCTTCCCCCCACCGGTTTGTCTCCAACCATGTGCCGGGACATAGTGCATCCCTCAAGCTCACTCATCTGAAACATAGTATAGAATAAGTAATGGCAGAGCACATACAACTGCACACACCTAAATCGCTGTACTGCTCCTGGGCACCTAGGCTGCTGCACCCCATCTACTACTGCCGCCCAGAGTTGTCAGTCCACACCTGAGCACCCAGGCTGCTGCACCCAATCCACTCCCACCGCCCAGAGGTGTCTGCCCACTCCTGCGGAACCATCCACTCCCACTGCCCAGAGGTGACTGCCCTCTGCTGGCAAACAAGCCTCTCTGCTCACCTTCCTCCACTGACGTGTGTCCAAGAGGGCCCACCACGTGCCAAAGCAACCTACTCAGCTGTGGCGTACACGCGGTCCAGCCAAGCTCATAATTCAAATTGGGTCTTGATTGCCAGGATGTTGTATCAAGGCCACGCATCATCGCAGGCTGCACACCCACACTGCTCTGGTGGCACTAAATCAAGTCAACACCACATGGCGGGAGACCCATGTCTTGGGGGTGGACAACCAGTGAATCACAGCCTGCAAGACAAAAAGCAAGATAAGATTGTGCTTCATGCACTCATCAAAGGAGAGAGAAAGAGAGAAAGAGTGAGAGAGAGGGAGAGAGAGAGAACAAAAGAAAGAGTGAGAGAGGAAGACAGAGAGAAAGAGAGAACGAGTGAGAGAAAGAGAGAGAAAGAGTGAGAGAGGGAGAAAGAGAAAGAGAAACAGTGAGAGAGCGGAAGAGAGAGAGAAAGAGACAGAAAGTGTGAGAGAGACGAAGTGAGAAAGAGAGAAAGAGGAAGAGAGAGAAAGAGTGTTATAGAGAGAAAAGAAGTAACGGAGAGGGAGAGTGAGTGCCCACACTGCTGACAAAACCCTCACAGCTCACCTTTGCGCCACCAGTTTGTATCCAACCACGTGTCGGGACATAGCGCAGACGTCAAGCTCATTCATTTGAAACATAGTATAGAATTAGTAAGGGCAGAGCACATACAACTACACATGCCTAAATCACGGTCCCGCCCCCGCACACCCAGGCTGTTGCACCCCATCCATTCCCACTGCCCAGAGGTGTCTGCCCACCCCTGCGCACCCGGCTGCTGCACCCCTTCCACTCCCGCCACTCAGAGGTGTCTGCCTGCCTCTGTGCACCCAGGCTGCTGCACACCATCCACTCTCACTGCCCAGAGGTGTCTGTAAGCCCCTTTCTTGACCAAGGCTGCTGCACACCATCTACTCCCGCTACCTGGTTGGGACTGTCCACCCCTGCACACCCAGTATAGAATCCGTAATGGCAGAGTACATACAACTGAACACTCCTTCATCGCAGTACTGCGCCAGGGCACCCAGCAACCTGCATGTAGAAAAAAGGGCCCACCACGTGCCACTACAAGCGCCAAGCCCAGGGCACCCTGACATGGTACCCTCCATATCATGCAGCCCCACTCCGCAGGCCACCAGGTCTCACATTTGCGGATGGGTCTTGATTTTGCCATGGCAGAGGACATACCAATGCACCCGGCTTCATCGCAGGTACACCCCGAGAGATGTTGGAAATGGCATTGAGCATGTGCGACCAGCCATTTTTATTGGCAGGGTCACATGTCCTGTGACGCCTGTGCTGCATGGGTGTGGTGTGGGTGTAAACCAGCCATGAGGGAGTGGCTGTGGCATGCTGACAACTAGACCTATTATCAGCAGATCACTACTGGGAAGATTTGGGACATGTAGCGTTGTTGTTCCTCCCTGTAAGCGTAAGTGGAGTGGGCTGGCGTGGTGTATGCCAGTCCTGCGTGAGGCTGTGAACAATGACTCTAGAGCTATGGGCATGGTTCTGTCCTGGGCTGTGTGAGGAATGAACTAATGTGGGTGTCTCTGTTGTAGTGTTGGCGCCACGCGGGCAGCAAACTCGAATGTACCACCCTGTGATCCAAGTACCACAACATAGCTAACATTGAAGGGAGGGGGAATCACTGACCCTACATTCATTCATACTTCCGTACATGAAAGTTCATGCACATGACATATCTGTGTGGATATGAATGTTTATTGCACATTCAGTGAAGTGTTGCAGCTGTAGCAATACAAGGCCATACACAGTTCAAATTTTAGTTTTTGGCACATGGAGGGCAGCCAATTAAAGCCAGGCTTGTAGTCGGGGTTAGGCTCCACCTACATATATACTTATCTAATCACTCCACCAATTCCGAAGGCCTTATAAATTCACTATACACTCTCCTTGCCGGACTCTAATGATCCAGTCTCTACCTATGTACTTATACAATGACCAAGACAAAGTTACATACCCAAAGCTTTCCCCACTGCCAGAGGTAACATGGTTGCAGGCGCTGTCCACAGCACAATGTAATATGGTAGGGCCTAGGGGCTGCATCATGCATACATAATGAACACAAAGACACAGTTAGATAGTGGAACTGGATACGGGCATGTGTGCTTGCCCACTTGTTATTACCAGGATAACATGTCCAGTCATGTCTGTGCTGGATGCATGTGGGGTGAGTGTATGCCTGCCCTTAGGGAATGGTTGGTGCTGGCAACAATTACAACAGTGATAATCGGATCACACACAGAGATTTAATCATAAAGGGGCCATGACTTGTGTTGCACTAAGGTAGGGGTACCAGATCTTAAATCTAGCATGCCAATGTGAAGAAATTGTTGATGTCCCTTTGGGATATTCCTGCTGCATGAGGTGACATTGTTGCGTTCGGTGTCTACAGCATGAAAGTCAATCATAAAGTGTACATGAGTTGTGATGCACCTGAAGACCTCAGCATTTGGGCAGCCAGTGAGGGTGGCGTGTCCTTGCAGGACAGGATTGGATTGGATATGTGTGAGATCTGCTGACTGCAGTATAGGCCAGAGGCAGCGTTTATCAAGGGCCTACAACTACATGGTGTTGACTTGTGCTGCACTGAATTAGTGGCAACAGTGGTGCTCAGCGTGTGCGCAGCCAGCAATGATATGTAGTTCAGGCGGGCTGCACTCTGAGCAATGTCTTTTGCCTAATGAATTCTTCCTCAGTAAGACCATGTGGCGGTGAATTGTGGTGCACTGAGTTAATGGCATCAGAAGCATTCAGCATGTGCGCAGCCAGCAATGATGCGGGGTGCGGGCTGGCCACACTGGGAGCAGTGTCTGTTGCCGACTGGACTGCGCCATCTGCAATCGCGACTCGATCTGAATTGTGAGCCCTGCTAACTGCAATGTAGGCCAGAGGCAGTGGTGAACAAGGGCCCATTGCCATGTGACGTTGACTTGAGCTGCTCAGAGTTAGTGGCACCTGAAGCACTTAGCAATGATACGCCATGGGGCAGGCCACAGTGGATGCAATGTCTGTTGCCTATTGGGCTCTGCAATTAATAAATCAAGACTGAATTTGAATTTTTAGCTCTGCTGACCGCAGTGTTGGCGTATCAATCAATCAATCAATCAATCAATCATAGCATTTATAAAGCGCACTACTTACCCGTGAGGGACTCAAGGCGCTGGGGGGTGGGGAATGCTGCTACTGCTCGAAGAGCCAGGTCTTGAGGAGTCTTCTGAAGGTCAGCAGGTCTTGGGCATATCGTAGGTGGAAGTGGAGAGTGTTCCAGGTCTTAGTGTTGAGGTGGGAGAAATATCTGCAGCCACATCTGAAGACCAACACATGTCATAGAGCTACTGATCATAAAGCTCCCACACCCATGAAGGCCACAACACCCACCACCACGACCCTCAGGACCTCCCCCCCACCAGCCCCCCTACTGCCACTGAGGCAGCACAGAACAAGACAGCGGACCTTCCCAAAATGGCATGAACCCTCAGCCACACAATAGCTGAATGTTGCGTGATGTGGCAACCAAATATGTCTCAGCTATGTCTTAAGAACGCAAGTCACCCATCAATAACAATGCACACAATGCCAAGTGTAGCGGTAATGTGGTAGACAGACCTCACTATGCAGAGCACAGACCTCTCCATGTGTATATATACTGCTGGTGCTTGTAAAGTTGTGGACAGTGGACGCAACCATGTTACCTCAGGCAGTGGGGAAGATCTCGGTCATGTAGCTGTGTCCACCCTGGAAGTGGGAGCAGAGTGGGCTGGTCCAACACACACCAAGCCAGCATAGGAGTGTGAATAAATAGCCTGGGTCTCTGGGTGTGGTTCACTTCTGGGAAGGCCAACGTGTCTGCCACAGCGGCAGCCCTCACCCTGCCACGAGGCCGCCACCGTGACCACCGGCCTCCTTGTCTCAGGCACAGCACCACAGAGTTATGTCTGTACAGACTACTGCCTTTGATGTACACTGTGGACTGCAGGGCTCACAATTCAGATCGAGTCGCGATTCCAGATGACGCAGTCCAGTGGGCAACAGACATTGCCCCCTGTGTGGCCAGCCCGGACCATGCACCATGGCAGGCTGCACACATGCTGATGGCTCCAGGTGCCACTAACTTAGTGCACCAAGGTTTTTTAAATGCTAATTTCTAACTATAACATGCAGGAAACCTATAGTTTTTTCAGTGAATTTCAAACGTTTTTTAAATGCTAATTTATGATTATAATGTTAGTTAAACCTATGGTTTTTCAGAGATTTTAAATTATCATTCCATTCTCAACCTAGTGAAAACAGCCGATATCGCCAGTTTTCCAGCAATAGCTTCTGCAAAAAAAAATTGCCACAAATGAGAGCAACAAATAACGCTAATAATATGCAGAGTAGGCAGTCCCGTGCAAAAATAACACGGAAATACCAGTTCCTGATATTTTCAACGAGCAGACAAATCTGGGGCGCGAGATAAAAACAGGCGATAACTGCGTTAGCAGTAGGAACAGAACAGCTGTCCTTCCAAAAATGGCATGGTCCATCAGCCACACAAGAGCTGAATGTTGGGAGATGTGGAAACCAAGTATGTGTGAAGGACGCAAGTCACCCATCAATAAAAATGCACACAATACCAAGTGTAGTGGGGATATGCTGGACAGACCTCACCTGGCAGAGCACAAACCTCTCCATGTGGATATGTACTGCTGGTGCTTGTAGTGTTGTAGACAATAGATGCAACCATGTTACCTCAGGCAGTGGGGATGATATCAGTCATGTAGCTGTGTTGTCCCCCCATGGAAGCGGAAGCAGAGTGGGCTGGTCCAAAGTATGCCACTCCAGTGTAGGAGTATGAATGAATAGGCTGGGGCTCTGGGCCTGGTTCACTTGTGGGAAGGCCAAAGCGTCTGCCAGGGTGTCAGCCTTCACCCTGACACAAGGCCTCAGCAATGACGCCCTCACCCTCGACACAGTTCCCCTGCGAACCCAGCAGCACAGCACCACAGACTTATATCTGTACATACTACTGCCTTCAATGTACAATGTGGACAGCAGGGCTCACAATTCAGATTGAGTCGCAATTGCAGATGATGCAGTCCAGTAGGCAAGAGACGTGCTCCCAGTGCTGCCCGCCCGGACCACGCATCAGCGCAGACTGCGCACACACTGAGTGTTTCAGGTGCCACTAACTCAGTGCACCACAAGTCAATTCCACGTGGACTTATTAAGGAAGAATTCATTAGGCAAAAGACATTGCTACCAGTTCTGCCCTCCCGAACCATGCATCATTGCAGGCTCCACACGTGTGTTGCTTCAGGTGACACTAAATGTGCAGCTCAACTCAACGCCATGTGGCTGTGGACCATTGCTTTCCACTACCTCCGCCTACACTGCGGTCATCAGTGCTCACATTTACAATTGTGTCTTGATTCATTAATTGCAGAGTCCAGTAGGCAACTAAGTATAACGTCCCTAAAACCTACATAATATCCTTTTAGTATCCTTGCTGCAAGAACTTGCTTTATATTAGTTATAGCTTTACTACAATGACCAAATTCATCTTGCAAGTCCAAAGGAACAGTGAATGACAGTCTACACTGCGGACAGCAGAGCTCACAATTTGAATTCAGTCTTGATTTATTACTTGCAGACAGAATTGCACTCTGTGTCCTTGAATTTTGTCAAGAGGAAGTGACAAAAAACATTCCTTGATGTCTTTGCTGACTACTGCCTTCGATCTACACTGCGGACAGCAGGGCTCACAATTCAGATCGAGTCGCGATTGCAGATGACGCAGTCCAGTAGGCAAGAGACATTGCATCATTGCTGGCTGCGCACACGCTGAGTGCCACACCTACCACTAAGTATATGCAGCTCAAGTCAATGCTTTGTGGCTGTGGGCCCTTCCAGACCACTGCCTCCAGCCTATACTGTGGTCAGCAGGGCTCACAATTCAGATTGAGTCATGATTGCAGATGACATAGTCCAGTAGACAAGAGACATTGCATCATAGCTGGCTACACACACGCTGAGCATCACATCTATCATTAACTCTATGCAGCTCAAGTCAACTCCACGTGGCTTTGGGCCCTTCCTGACCACTGCTCAGCAGGGCACACAATTCAAATTCAGTCTTCATTCATTAATTTCAGAGTCCAGTAGGCAACTAACTATAACATCCCTGAAACCTATATATTTCGACAGTGCCTTCCATAAATGTTTCTTCTTTGGTTCCATACACTTACACTGCGGTCAGCAGAGCTCCCAATTTCAATTGAGACATGATTTATTTATTGTAGAGAATTGTACTTCATGTCCTCGAAATTTATCAAGAGGAAGTGACTAAAAGCCTTCCTCAATGTTTGTGTTGACTACTGGCTTCAATCAACTCTGCGGATAGCAGGGCTCACAATTCACATTGAGTCGCGATTGCAGATGACACAGTCCAGTAACAACAGACATTGCTCCCAGTGTGGCTCACCTGCACCACTCATCATCGCTGGCTGCACAAAAGCTACATGCTTCTGATGCCCCTATCACTGTGCAGCACAACTCATGGACCCTTTATGATACAATGTTTTGTGTATAATTTCACATCTGCTGCTCCTACGTCAGTGTACCACAAGTCATGGACCCTTTACGATAGAATATTTTGTGTATTCTGTCATATCTGCTGCCCCTACCTTAGTGCATAACAAAGCATTGACCCTTTATGATTGAATTGCTGTGTCTGATCCAATGATTACTATTGTACTTGTTGCCAGCACCAACAATTCCTGGAGGGCTGGCTTACAATCACCCCTCACGCATCCAGCACAGAAGTCACTGGAAATGTGACCCTGGTAATAAAAAGGAGTCAAGCGCACATGTACATCTATCTGTGTCCGTGTGTTCATTATGTATGCAACATGCTGCCCCTGGGCCCTACCACATTACATTGTGCTGTGGACAGCATATGCAACCATGTTACCTCTGGCAGTGGGGAAAATTGTGGTTATGTAACTTTGTCTTGGTCATTGTACAAGTACGTACGTAGAAATTGGATCAATAGAGTGGAAGGAGAGTGTATAGTGAATTTATAAGTGCTGGGGGATTGGTGGAGTGATTGTATAAGTACATATGTTGACGCACCCTAACCCCGAACACATGCTTGGCTCTAATTGGCTGCCCTCCATGTGACAAAAACTGAAACTTGAACTTTGCATGGACGTGTATTGCTATAGCTGCAACACTGCAATGAATGTGCAATAAACATTCATACCCACACAGATGTGTCATGTCCACCATCATTAATGTGTGGAACTATGGATGAATGTAGTGTCAGTTATTCCCCATACCTGGTCATGTTGTGGGACTTGGCTCACAGAGTGACACATTGGCGCTTGCGACCCGGGTGATGGCAGCACTACAACAGGGATACTCGCATCAGTTGATTCCTCATACAGCCCAGTACGGAACCATACCCATAGCTCCGGAGTCATTCTTCACAGCTCACTCCGTTTATGCTTACAGGGAAGGACAACAATGCTACTTAGCCCAAGTTTTCATTGCAGTAATCTGCTGGTCACAAACTAGTTGTCAGTACGCCACAGCCACAACCTCATGGCTGGTATACACCCACACCACACCCATCCAGCACAGGCGTCACAGGACATGGGACCCTGCCTATTACAAAGGTCAGGCGCACGTGCTCTACGCCATTTCAGAGTTGCTCGCACCAGATGCACTGCAGCTGGCACAGGCACACCGGCACAAGATGGTGACTTTTTCTCCACTGAGGTACCGTTACCGTAACTGCTGAGCAGGTGTGCAGCCTGCGGTGATGGCCTGTCCTGGGGTTCTGGACAGCTCAGGTTTTGTGTGCCCTGCTGGACTGCAGTGTAGGCCTGAGCCATCCGACAGCGCAGGCCTGATCGCCACGTGGCATCGCCTTGCTGGTCACAGATTTAGTGGCATCGCAAGGGCTGAGTGGGTGTGCAGCCTGCGATGAAAAGCCAGGTGCAGTGGTATGTCCTCTGCCATGGCGCAATCAAGACCCAGCACCAAAAGAGAGACCTGGTGGCCTGCAGAGCGGGGCTACATGATATGCAGGGTACCCTCTCCCCGGGCCTTGGGCTTGGGGCTTGCAGCGGCACGTGGTAGGCCCTCTTTTCTACACACAGGTTGTGAAAGGTGAGCAGAGAGGCTTGTTTGTGTAGCAGCGGGTAGTCACCGCCGGCCAGTGGGAGTGGATGGGGTATAGCAGCCTGGGTGCACAGCGGCAGGCAGTCAACTCCGGGCAGTAGGAGTGGATGGGGTGCAGCAGCCTGGGTGAGCAGCAGCAGGCAGACACCTCTGGGCAGTGAAAGTGGATGGAATGCAGCAGCCTGGGTGTGCAGCGGCGGGCAGACACCTTTGGGCATTGGAAGTGGATGGGGTGTAGCAGCCTGGATGCACAGATGCAGGACAGCAATTTAGGCATGCACAGTTGTATGTACTCTGCCTTTACTGATTCCATACTACTTTTCAGATGAGTAAGCTTGAGGGTTCCACTATGTCCCGGCACATGGTTTGAGACCCACAGGTGGCGGAAAGGTGAGCTGTGAAGGTTTTGTCCACAGTGTGGACACTCACTGTCCCTATCCATCTCTTCCTTTCTCTCCCTCACACTCTTTCTTTCTCTCTACCTCTCTCTCTCACTCTATCTCTCCATCTCTCACACTGTTTCTCTCTTTCTCTCTCTTCTCTCTCTCACTTTTTCTCTCTCTCTTTCTCTTTCTCTGTCTCTCACTCTTGCTCTGTTTCTCTCTCCCTCTTTCTCACACAGTTTCTCTCTTTCTCTCTCTCTCTTCTTCCCTCTCACTGTTTCTCTCTCTCTTTCCTCTCTCTCTCTCTCTACAGGCTGTGATTCACAGATTGATGACCCCCTCTGACACGGACCTCCCGCCACGAGGCGATGACTTCAGTTCCACTGAGTTAGTGACACCAGAACTAAGCGTGTCTGCAGCCTGTGATGATGCGTGGCCATCCTGGCAATTATAACTCACTTTGAATTGTGAGCTTGGGTTGACCACATGTATACAACGGCTGAGGAGGTTGCTTCAGCACGTGGTGGACACATGCTGGTGGCGGAAGGCGAACAGAGGCTTGTTTCCGCAGCTGCGGGTTGTCACCTCTGGGCGGTAGGAGTGGATAGTGTGCAGCAGCCTGGGTGCACAAGAGTGGGCAGACACTTCTGAGCAGTGGGAGTGAATGTGGTGCAGCAGCCTGGGTGCACAGCAGCAGGCAGATACCTCCGGGCAGTGGGAGTGTATGGGGTGCAGCAACCTGGGTTTGCAGGTGCGAAACAGAGAATTAGGCGTGTGCTGTTGTATGTACTCTGCCATTACTGTTTCAATACTATGTTTAAGATGACTAAACTTGAGGGCTGCACTATGTCCCTGAACGAAGTTGGAGACACACCTGTGGCAGAAAGTTGAGCTGTGAGGATTTGCTCCACAGTATCAACACTCATTCACCCTCTCCATCTCTTCCTTTCTGTAACTCATACTCTTTCTCTCTCTCACTCTATCTCTTCCTTTCTCTCTGTCACACTCTTTCTCTCTTTCTCTGTCTATTCCCCTCTCTATCATTATTTCTCTTTCTCTCTCTCTTCCTCTCTTTCTCACTTTCTCTCTCTCACACTGTCTCTCTCTCTCTCTCTTTCTCTCTCTCTTCCTTGTATCTCACTCTTTCTCTCTTGCTTTCTCTCTCTTTCACTCTTTCTCTCTTTCTCTGTCTTCTTCTCTCTCTCTCACTGTTTCTTTCTTTCTTTATTTCTTCCCCTCTCTCACTCTTTCTTTCTTTCTCTATCTCTCTATCTCCTTTGATGGACACATGACTCACAATCTTATCTTTCTTTTTGTTTTGCAAGCTGTGATTCACAATTTGTCGTGGGATGACACTCCATGCCTTCACTTACTTTTATTTTGTTGTTTTGTTTAAATAAAATGTTTTATATGTAAATCCATAGAAGACTGAGATTTCTATTTGTCCAACCTCACATGCTTCTTCTTAATTATAAGTGTGCAACATCAGCCAATTTGTTACTTTCCAGATTTCCTAAGGTTGCTGTCACATTTGTTTGTGGGAGGGTGAGGGGGTTGACGGACAAGGGACTGGTGGCGGGGGCGTCAGAGCAGTGTTGGGTGTCCGAGCTGAATGATCATTGGTTCCATTGCATCTGTTTTGGTTCGGGTGTTGCTCTGGGCTGGGCTTTCTTTCATGTTGCAGGTTGTAGTCCGACTTTACACCAGCTCTGAGCAGTTGTAAATAAACTCCTATTAACGCACCTTATTACCTGTTTTGTACTCTCTTGAACGATCTTGCTGGTAGTTGAGAAACTTGTGAAGAAATATGTTTGCTGCTTTTTGCACGGGAACACGTACTCTACATCTCATTAGCAATATTTGCCGGGGTCATCCATGACGATGCTTTTTGAGGCTGCTATCACTGGTAAATTGGTGATATGGGTTCTTTGCTCCAGCTTGTGAATAGTGTGTTAAATTTATCACTATTGTAGTTGCGATAAAGTGCCATTAACTCGGCGATGTGTCCTTGAGAATATACCCCTCGTTGTTTGAAGGACTTAAGAAGTACTCGAGTGCCGCGTAGAGAGCTGCGCACCCATTGCTTTCACAAGGAGGGCCAGGCTGAGAGCCGTGCTAGAGTCACAACTCAATTTTTTTCTTTTTTTAAAACGTCTATTTTCACTTATGTACATTCGCCTCGGGGACCCCATCACCTAAAGCATGAAGACATGTTCATTATTTAAAAAAAAAACAAGAACAGAGCTGCACGGCCCCCCTCCCATGGCCAGTTCCGTCCTGAGGACTCCATCCCCGAGGGCCTGGCCTCACTGTTGAAGACCGAGGACGGAGCCCCAATGCCCCCATGGTTGCGCCTGCTCCCCACGTCCTGCGGGAGCCGGCATTGCTTTTCCACACGGGGAGCTGCTGATATGCAGATCCCCATGTGGAAAAGCAATCAGCTTTGGATTTTGGAAGCAAGACCAAGTTTGCTATGACAGAGCTGGAGCCACGTGGCTCCTGCCCTGTCATAGCAAATAGCAGTATCCCGGGGGTGGGCACCCCGGGACACTGCAGGAGCAGGCCTGGGGGTTTGTAACCCCAAGGCCACCATGGGCTCCAGGAGGGGGCCTCACTCCCCCCTCCCACCATGAGTGAAA
Source organism: Lissotriton vulgaris (assembly GCF_964263255.1). Taxonomy (NCBI): domain Eukaryota; kingdom Metazoa; phylum Chordata; class Amphibia; order Caudata; family Salamandridae; genus Lissotriton; species Lissotriton vulgaris. Next base: position 12,242 of record NW_028245518.1, read on the forward strand.
TAGGCAGTGTTCCGGGGCCCCAACAGGCCCCGCTATTATTTTTTAGGAAATGCCCCCTGGACCTAGCATACCCTGGGGCCTCATTAATATAAAATGCGGAAACCTGCGCTTTATTGTTTTTAAACAATTTTGGCAGAATTCGTGACCCCAGCACGAATTGTGCTGAGATTTAAAAAAAAATGTTTTTTTTGGCTCTGGGGGTCCTTCTGGGACCCCCTGAGCAGGCCTAGGGGGTCAGGGTGTTTCAACCCTGCCCTCCTATCTTGTTTTTTATCTTTGTATCTCTTTTTTCTGGTGACTCACTTCTACCAAGTCACAAGATGGCTGCAAACACTTCCTGGTTTGAAATGTTGACAGCCAATTGCGATAAAGCTCATGGTCAGGATGGGTCGCGACTCCACTGCGTCCCTATATATCGAAACTTTTATTTTTTTAATTTCTCAGCAACTACTGAGCAAATTTACAATATTTTTTTAAAAAAGGTTGCGTTCTGATCTAAGCACTACCTTTTTGCCAAATTTGGGGTAATTCCATTCAGTAGCTTTGGCTGCAGCATTGCCCAAAATTTCCTATGGGAAATTGATTTTTTATCTCTTATTTTTTGAATTTCTCAAAAACTACTGAATGGATTTACACCATTTAAAAAAATGACGCTTTCTGTACCAAGCTGTACCTTTTTGCCAACTTTGGGGGAATTCCGATCCGCAGTTCGGGCTGTAGCCCGTCTAAAAATGTCCTATGGAAATGAACATGGGGAAAATGAGTTTTGGGTCCACCTTTTTCTCATATCCAGCTTGACAAATAACCCCCAAACTTTCAGGATAGGAGCTGACCTAGATAGCCATTGTTTGGGGAGAATTTCACGAAGATTCGTCAAATGACGCCAAAGTGTTATTAGCAAATCAAAAATGCTTTTCCTATGGAAACAGGTTCTAACTATAATTACCTACTGACGACCGACAGTAGGTAATATATATATATATATATATACACACACACACACACACGTATATATGTATGTATATATATAGAGAGCTAGGAGAGAGAAACTGAGGTACATATGTGTAGATGCATAGATATATACACATTACCTACTGGAAAGAAAATTACTGGATGATTGCATTAGACGTGACAGCGCTATATACCAGTATAAGACACTCGGATGGAATTGCTGCTGTCAATACCCATTTATCACGGAGGAGTACCCTCTTCAGGGATCACAACACAATGTTGGAACAAATGCTCAAGTTTTTCCTAGAAAATAATGTATTCATGTACAACAATCTGTTATACAGGCAGTTGCAAGGAGCGGCAATGGGGGCCAGTTACTCCCCAAGTTATGCCTGTCTGCACATGGGCGCTTGGTAGGAACTGGTCCTCAGAGCCAACTATGGTGAAATTATTGAGTCAAAGGTGGTTGTGTGGTATTAATGTATCGATGATCTGTTTGTGGTGTGGAGAGGCAATCAAGAGGAAGCAGTAGATTTTGTGCCTAAGATCAATGAAAACCAGTGTAACCCAAATTCGCTGCAACCCTGAGCCAAACCAATGTGCCCTTTTTGGATACTGAAATGTATGTCTGCAACAACAAACTGGAGACTAAACTATTCAGAAAAACTACCGCAGGAAATACCATCCTCCACGCTGGTAGTGCACACCCATCCCATTTGATCGTGAGTATACCGTATGGCGAAATGCTTCGCCTGAGAAGGGTATGCAGCAATGACAGTGACTTGCACTTAGCCCAGGAAGCCAGTACAACCAGGTTCCTAGAAAGGGGCTACTCTAATCAGTTGGGGATAACAATCAACAAAAGAGTGACAGTGTAACTAATAAGAGAAAGAAAAAGTCAAGGAGTAGTTTAGTTTCTACCACCAAAAACAGGTTCCTAGTAAGTAGGGAGGTGAGGTAAGCATGCTCAGTGAAAAGAAAAGGACCCTCAGGCACAAACTGAAAGTCGGTAGCCAGTTGTCTTCATTGGGTCCTTATAGAAAGAATAGTAACAAAAGTGTGATGAAAAAATGTGAATTAAAAGGAGTGTGGACTACTCCCCAAACTGAAACATTCTTTTAATAAGAGGGTAGTTCTAACTCCATTAAAAACAGTGAAAACAGGTCATTGAAAAGGCTAGAATCAAATCTATGCTAGTCAGTCGACAATAATCAGTCAAGTAGGAATGACACCAAGGCATTGTCAGTTACTCCTGCTCCACCTGACTGTATTGGGGTTGGCAGTCAGCCTGTGATTCAATCCAATCCTTTCAGGATTATAGTAGGATACAACAGACAATACAAGGAGCTACGTCAGATTATTAACAATAATTGGCCAATTATTTTTAATGACCCTGTCATTGGTAGCCCACTCCACCAAAAAGCATCTATCGCATTCAGCCGGGCTCCCTCGATGAGGGATAGGTTGGTCAATATCAGCCAGGAAGTGATTGCAAATACTACCTGGCTGCAAACCAATAGTGTTTTTTTTTTAATGTAAGACCTGTAAATCGTGTACCCATGTGATTAACAAAAAGACATATACAGATGGATTTAGCAGTAAGGAACATCTGATTAGCAAGGTTCTTACCTGTAAGACTGAGTTCGCCATCTGCATCTTAGAATGTCCATGCTCGCTCAGATATGTAGGTATCACCAAGCACACAGTTCACAAGCGTATCCTACAGCATCTGAGAGCCATTGTTAATCAAGCCAATACGTACCCGGTGGCTAGGCACCTTAGAGAGTATCATCAAAGTGACAGCAAAGGTCTAAAATGTTATGTCATAGATGCAGTCAGTGCAAGTAGACGGGGAGGCAACAGAGAATCCAAACTTTGCAAGTTGGAAACTAAGTATATACTGCAGCTCGACACCAAACCGCCAGGGGGCCTAAATTTAACATAATATTTACATACGAGCTTGTATTAGTAATCACATGGATTTACTTGTCATTCTGTCCATGTAACAATTCTTTATTACATTAGGCAATATCTTAGAGTGGTCTTAACTATTATTTATTGTTTTATATTTAGAATTGATTCAAAATGCATATCCCCTACTCTTCTTAGATTCCAGGCATAAAGTTGTACAGCGAGCAATGAAATACTAAGTCTGCACACCCAGTGGTCAACACAGAGTATGGAACCAATTTACAGGGAGCTATGATTGTTGGTTTCTGTAGTGATGTACTCTACACTGAATTTTGCACGGTATTTGTATGGTTCTTCAATTTAACATATATTGGTCTTGGGTGCAAAGAGTGATACACTTAGCAATACTGTATTTTACAGTGATAAAAAATGTTACTAAATCTTTACCAGCAATGACTATTGCCAAACAGGATCTATTATGAGTTACTAAACACCTTGATTAGTTGGATTGTTATGACTGGGCTCAGTCTACCTATGATCTTGATAGTATAAAAAGGTTTTAAATCTGCTCATTTGCACTTAATATTTGCACTTTATGGGTTTTTTGCGCTTATGAGTATGAGCATGGTGCATGTAATTAGAATGACAGTTACCTTATTTAATCTGGAGATTTAACCTGTGATGATTATTGTGCTTATTTACATGTAGCAGATGCAATTATTGAATATGCAGCATTTTTTTATTCCCCATATATTTGCTGTTCCGCAGGTTTTAGGCTTTTGCTTGCAATTGTGGACTGAAGGGGCAGTTCACTGATTATGACCAAATACTACCACTGATCATTAATGAATTGGTAGACTTATCGACTAATGCTCATCTGCGATATTTTGTATTCAATTAATTTTATTATGTTTTGGCTCTCAACGAGGGCCACATAAAATTCACGATACGATTTACACACAAAGAAAAAGAAATTCAATAAACAAACACAATATAAGTTACATCCATTAGCAAAATAATCCAGAATAGGCAACGTCAGACATCTCCATAGCACATTAATAAATAGCTAAAAAACCTTTAAAAAAGTTAAAAATGTGGAAGCAAAACATTTCATTTGGGGGACAGTATAGAAATTGTAGAAAGATATTTACATTAAAGATACCTAGTAGGAAGCATATTGGTTTTAACCATTTAAACCGCAAAGAGCGGAGTGCCGGGCAAATCAACAGGACATGTGTTCGGTCCTGAATACTCAAATTACAGAAATTGCACGTGGGAGAAGATCCATACCATTTAGATAACAGTACATTTAGGGGCAATAAATCGTATCTTAAAAGAAACCATAATCTACGGACACCATGTGGCAAATTCCATGTGCCATAAGGTTGGGCTAACTTCATAGAATAAGAGTTAAGGAGGAGATCACAACCCCCTTTTTCTCGTATCGTATTCATATCTGTTTGGAAGCACAGTTCCAGTGACAGTTTAACAGTGACACAGCTCTTCTAAAGTTCCTTACTAATCGAGAGAACTCTTTGAAGTTGCCCAACAGTTCTCCTTTAACCCCTTCGGGGCTGATGACGAGCTGGGCTCGTCATGGAGTAGGGCGCTCACACGCTGATGACGAGCCCAGCTCGTCATGAGCCCCACCCCCGTGGGGAAGCGCCAGCGCTCTCCCCGAGTCTGCCCGATTTTCTTCTTTTCTGCGGGGATGGCAGGGGAAGACCTTCCCCTGCCTCCCCCCCCGCGTCATCAATGACGTCAGCGTGCGAGGCGCGCTGACGTCATTGGAGGTTCCTTTTGTTTACCGACGCGCAGGGAAGCCATTTGCTTCCTGCGCGTCTTTGGCAAAAGAGGTTTGTTTTGTGGCTGGGGCGGGGGGATCGTTTTCAAACTTGCATCGAGGGAAAGGAAAGGCTTTTCCTTTCCCTAGATGCAACTTTAGAGCATTCCTGCTGCACGATCATGCGATCGTGCAGCTGGAATGCGAGGGATTTTTTTTTTTTGCCAATTTCGTTGTTCGTGGAGCGGCCCCTTGGGGAAGGGTCGCTCTGCTTTTTGTGTAAACTGTTTAAAAGTGTTTTTGGGCATATTATGTGTGTTACTGGCCCATTTTATTAAAAAAAAATGGTGATGGAGGTCATTTTCAAATCCTCATTACAGTGCTCAATGTTATTCAAGGATGCAAGTGCCTCTGTCCTTCTTTACTTTCAGTTTTTGTGTACCTGAAGTGGCTAATTATACACACCTGTCCTGCCTAGGCAAAGCTCACAAGTGTTTTTGGGCTGATGAATGTTTTTTTGTGTTTGTGCTGCAATTTGAGCACATGCTTTGTCTGCAGTGACCATGTGTATGTTACTATGCCATCGCAGCGATGTGCGCAGGGGTCCCTTGAGTGAGCTGTCCATCATAGTGGGAAGCTCACAAATGTTTTTTGGCTGATGTTTGTTTTCTTGAATTTGTGCGGCAACTCGAGCGCCATCTTTGTCTCTAGTGACCTTTGTGTGTGTTATTATGCCATTGCACCGATGTGCGCAGGGGTCCCTTGAGTGAGCTGTCCATCATAGTGGGGAGCTCACAAATGTTTTTGGGCTGATGATTTTTTTCCTGAGTTTGTGCTGCTACTCGAGCGCCATCTTTGTCTCCAGTGACCATGTGTGCGTAACTATGCAATGGCACAGATGTGCGCAGGGGTCCCTTGTGTGAGCTGGCCATCATAGTGGAAAGGTCGCAAATGTTTTTGGGCGGAAGAATGTTTTCCTGAATTTGTGCTGCAACTCGAGTGCTTGCTTTGTCTCCAGTGACCGTGTGTGTTACTATGCCATCGCACCGATGGGTGCACAGGTCCCTTGAGTGAGCTGTCCATCGTAGGGGGTAAATTTAGGAAAGATGTTGCACTCCGCTAGTTGGTGGGCGGGGCCAAACGGGGGTCTTCTGTGCGAGTTCACATGCCTCTTATGGTCACAGATTGATGAGAGCAGCAGATGGGGAGAAAGAAGCTCCTGGTGATAGGAACTGTTTTTGGATTTCACTTGTGAAAGTCAAGGATGCAAGTGCCTCTGTCCAGCATCACAGTTAACCACATTAATTCTGCTGCCCCCCTCCCCATGAGAATCCCTGAGGACGTCAGCGCGCACAGCACGCATCAACATCTTCAGGGATTCCCAGGCGGTCGGGAAGCCATTTGCTTCCTGCGCCTGGAGGTGTTAAGTTTTTTTTTAGAGTGTTGGGGGGGCGTGGGGCCGCAAAGAGGCATCAGGGGAGAGGCAAGTGATTTTCCTCTCTTCTGATGTTTTTTTCCAGGGCATTTCTGCATCACGGTTGTGCACAGTATTGCGATTGTGCGGTGGAAATGCTCCCACTAGCACCAGGGATTTTATTTTAGATTGTAGGAAGTGACCCCTTTTGCAAGGCTCGCATCCTGGTGGGTTGGACTTTTAACGTAGATTTTCTGGCCCCTCGGTGGGCAAATAAACCTGTCCTTTTGTCCGTTTTGCCCTTTTTGATGGCCCATCTGTGTGGATGTGATTTTGTGGGTACATTTGTGTGTTGTTTGTTCATTTGTTATGTTGTTTGTGTAATGTAGTATTAATTTTTTTATTTCCTCTTTGTTTTTGATCCAGGCTTTTGCTGTTTGTATTCGTGTAGGTTGTGGTTCAGTTACTGCTAGTTTTGCAGCTTGTGTAGTTGCATGTGCTTGGTAAGTAAATGTTTTTTGTACTACTTTCCCTAGATGAATGTGTTTTTATGAAAAGTCTAGTTATCGCTGTTTGTGTGGCTTTGTGGTTCTTGATTGTTAACTTTTTTTTTGTATTGCTGCTTGATGTGTACTTTGTCTAATCTATACTTTTTTTTCTTTCTAGTGGGATTTCCTTTCTTTTTGCTGTGTTTCAGCAGAGTAGGTGCTGGTGAGTGTTCTTATATTTGGTTAGATTTGAATTGTTTTTAAAGTGTATTGATCTTTGTGTGAAGACTCTACCTTGTTTACTTCTTACTTTGCACAGTGTAGCTTGTTGTTCACTTGTGTGTGTAGTCTTCTTGCATAGTAAGGATAATGGCTGCTCGCAGAATGACTGCTCAGCACATTGTTAGTTTGCTTTTTGAGACTTCCTCTGAGCATGGTCCAGACACTGACTCCGATTCAGAGCATGAGGAATTTGCAGAAGATTCAGGCAGTGAGTTTTCTCTTCGCATGGTATCATCATCATCGGATGATGATTCTCCTAGTGCTGATGAAGTGCCTGTGGTAGAGAGGGACATTGATGTGCCGGTAGAGAGGCAAGAGCAATCTGAGCGTCAGCCTAGGTCCTCAAGGTTTCCCTGTTTTTCTCGTCGGGAAGAGGCAAGTGTGGTAAAGGGTGTGCCCAAAAGGCTTCACATTGCTGTGGTTCGCCAAGGGTTATCTGGTGCTGCTAGTCTTCCTGTTGTAGAGCAGCATAAGGCATCTGGTGCTGCTAGTCTTTCTGTTGTTGTTGAGCAGCAAGTGGCATCTGGGGAGGCGAGTTCTTCTGTTGATGTTGAGATGCAAGAGGCAGCTGGGGATGCAAGTGTTCCCGTTGATGTAGTGCAGCAAGAGGCATCTGGGCTGCAGGCTAGGGTGGCTTCTTCTTCCGATGTTAGTGATGACGTCTGGGTTGCCCCTGGCATGGTGCAGCCGGAATTGCCAGACTTCACTGGTGTTCCAGGGTGTAGAGTGAATACTGACAATTTTCTGCCAATTCAATTTTTTCAGTTGTTTTTTGACGATGAGTTTTTGCAAGAGATTGTGGAGCAAACTAATTTGTATGCAGAGCAGTATTTGAGGGACCACAGTGCCAGCCTTAAGCCCCATTCTAGAGCTACCCATTGGTCTCCCACATATGTTGAAGAGATGAAGAAGTTTTTGGGATTAATTTTTTTGACGGGCTTGCTAAGGAAGCCATCAATGTCTTCTTATTGGTCCACTAGTCCCTTGATGGCAACATCTATATTTCCAGCAGTTATGACTCGTGATCGGTATATGCTTCTTCTTCGCATGTTGCATTTTGTTGATAATGATTTAGCGTTGCCACGCGATCACCCTGATTGTGACCGTCTTTTTAAGATTCGGCCTGTCCTTGATCACTTTGTTGATCGTTTTTCTGAGATCTTTGCTCCTGGAAAACAAATAGCTGTGGATGAGTCTTTGGTATTGTTCAAGGGCCGCTTGGTTTTTAGGCAGTATATTCCTAGTAAGAGGGCACGCTATGGAATCAAACTGTATATGCTTTGTGACAGTGAGACTGGATATGTTTATAATTTCAGGGTGTACACCAGTAAGGATTCCAGCATTAACACTTCTGCTTGTTCGTCCACTTTTGGAGTGACTGAGAAAATTGTGTGGGAACTAGGTAGACGATTATTTAACAAAGGCCACCATTTATATGTAGATAACTTCTACACTAGTGTGCGTTTGTTCAAGGAATTGGCCAAAGTGGGCACTGTTGCTTGTGGCACGATGCGCAGTAACCGGAAAGGTTTCCCTATTGAACTTGTTTGCAAAAGGCTTGTGCGGGGACAGTCTACTGCATTGCGATGTGGTAAGCTTCTAGCTGTGAAGTTTTGTGACAGGAGAGATGTGTACATGCTGACTACAATCCATGATGAAAGCACTGAAGAGAAGTGTGGAGAAGTGTGGCTCAGGGGTTAGAGGCGGCAGACCCGGAAGCTGAGATCAGCCCTGGACCAGGGTTCAATTCCCCGCCTCGACGGGGCTTGGGCTCAATATTTCCACAGACTCGATAATTCTCCCTCCGGTGCCTACTCGACTCACGGGTTCACACTCTGCGAATCTGGGCAATAGCTTGCTTAATCTCCACAACGGCCCCTCGCAGTGGGATGCCTGGCTTTCACCTTGTGGATACCCTGCCGGGGTTATTTCACAGGGGAATACCAGGACGGGTTCCCTAAGCAAGCGCTTAGATGCCTGCGATGTGGGTGATTTGCGCTATATAAATACATGTACATTTACATTTACTGAAGCTCTGCCTGTTCGGGGTGAGCGTGCTGAAGTGCGTAAACCTGTGTGCATTTTACAGTACAATAAGTACATGGGTGGTGTTGACAGAGTAGATCAGAGGTTGGAACCTTATGCTGCTCTTCGAAAGTCTTACATTTTGTACAAGAAGTCGGCTATTCATCTTTTCCACTTGGCATCCTTTAATGCTTTCGTTGTGTTCCAGAAATCTTATCCTGAGGTAAAGATGCCTTTTGTTAAGTTTCAGGAGACTATAATAGGCAGCCTTGTACTAGTGGAACAGGCAAGTGTCCCAAGATTTGGAGTGGTGGAGGAAGTTGCTAGACTGAAAGATCGCCACTTCCCAGAATACATTCCTCCCACAACTGCAAAAGACAATCCTACTAAAAGATGTAGAGTCTGTTGGCGAAGAGAAGTGCGGAGGGAGTCTCGTTCGTACTGCCCTGACTGTCCTTCAAAAACTGGATTGTGTGTGCCAGCTTGTTTTAAATCGTACCACACACAAAAGAAGTTTTGGGAGTTTCATTGAGCTTGTAAGTGTACTGTCTGGTCTGTATTCTGTAATATTTTTAGTCTGCTTTAAGGTGTGCATTGGTGCACAGCATTTACTTTTTGAATTTGTGTTAGCAGATTTGTAGGTTTCATCATTTGATTTGCGGTAGTTCTTAAAAAAAGTCTATTTCGATGGTGGTGTGTGCTGCATTGTGCTTGGATTGTCGGTGTGCGTGGACTGGCGTTTGGCTGGTGGTGTGCGTAGTCTGGTGCTTGGCTGGCATAGTGCATGGATTGGAGTTGTGCTGGGGGGGTGAGTGGATTTTTGCTTGGCTGGCGAAGTGCATGGTTAGGTGCTTGGCTGGTGGTGTGAGTGGATGGCGCTTGGCTGGTGGTGTGCGTGGTCTGGTGCTTGGCTGGCATAGTGCATGGATTGGAGTTGTGTTGGGGGGGTGCGTGGATTTTTGCTTGGCTGGTGGAGTGCATGGTTAGGTGCTTGGCTGGTGGTGTGAGTGGATGGCGCTTGGCTGGTGGTGTGCGTGAACTGGTGCTTGGCTGGCATAGTCCATGGTTTGGAGTTGTGCTTGGGGGGTGCGTGGATTTTTGCTTGGCTGGCGGAGTGCATGGTTAGGTGCTTGGCTGGTGGTGTGAGTGGATGGCGCTTGGCTGGTAGTGTGCGTGAACTGGTGCTTGGCTGGCATAGTGCATGGATTGGAGTTGTGCCTGGGGGGTGCGTGGATTTTTGCTTGGCTGGCGGAGTGCATGGTTAGGTGCTTGGCTGGTGGTGTGAGTGGATGGCGCTTGGTTGGTGGTGTGCGTGAACTGGTGCTTGGTTGGCATAGTACATGGATTGGAGTTGTGCTGGGGGGTGCGTGGATTTTTGCTTTGCTGGCTGAGTGCATGGTTAGGTGCTCGGCTTGCGGTTTGAATGGATGGTGCTTTGGTGTTTGTGTGCAAGGTTAGGTGCTTGGCTGGCGGTGTGTGTGGACAAGTGCTTGGTTGCTGGTGTTGGTGGACTTGCGCTTGGCTGGCGGTGTGTGAGTATTTACTTTCTGATGGTCACTACACACAGTGCTAGCTGAGTGCCACTCCACCCAGTCCATCAATTTACGTATTTGCTGTGTCTGGAATGTGGGCGTGTGAATGTGATGGGCCCTTGAATGGCGCTGTCTGTTGGTGTGAGTGTTTTGATGTGAAAGGCCTGCGGCTGGCGGTGTGAATGTTTTGTATGTGTCACATGTATGAAAGGTGTGTGAATGGCCTGTAAAGAGGTTGGTGCCTTGTCGTGGCTTTACAGCTCACGAGCTGTGAGTCAATGGTTCAGTTTCTCGTTCTCTCAATTATTAGCAGTGCATTTCATTATTTGTGAATTCGCTTGCTAATTGAATTGTATATGCTGAACCTTCACTCACCCTCGTGCTAAATCCAACCAGTGTGTGTGTTTGAGGACTTGTTTGCTGTGTTTTCTTTTATTTTTATATTTTTCAGTAAGGGTGCTCTGGCTTTTTTTTTTGTAAATGTTGTGATGTGTTCCTTTTGTGCATGGTGGTGTGATTGTTTTTCTTTGTTTCAGGTATGAAAGGAGTGTGAATGGCCTGTAAAGCGGTTGGTGCCTTGACGCTGGCTTTACAGCTCGTGAGCTGCAAGTAATGTTTTCAGTTTCTTTGTCCATGTAATTGACAGTGCATTTCATTTTTGGGAAATCTTTTGTTAATGTTCTTTTATATACTGAACCATCACTTGCCCTAGTGCCAAATCCAACCAGTATGTGTGTATGCGTTTGGAATTGATGGGCTATGTCAAAACCACCAGCTTTTGCAAGAGGTGTTACCTGGGTTTTTGGCCCCGTGCTAGACGGCCATCTAGGGAAACCTACCAAACCCACATATTTCTGAAAAGTAGACACCCGGGGGCTTCCAAGGAGCTATGGCTTGCGTGGATCCTCCAACGTTCCTTTACCCAGAATCCCTTGCAAACCTCAATTTTTTTTTGAAAAAATCAGTTTTTTCACACTTTTTTTGTGTGGGAAAGCGTGGCATCACTGGGCTCACACAAATTTCCACCCACCCAGCGTTCCCCATGGTCTCCCGATAAAAATGGTACCTCACTTGCGTGGGTAGGCATAGTGGCTGCAACAGGAAACGGATCAAATCGTACGGTGGTGAATTTACAATACCCAATTGCAAAACAACCTTGATTTTGGGGGGGGGGCACCTGAGTTATTGGCCCGGGGCTCGGTGGTATTCTTTGGAAAGTACCAAACCCAAAAAGTTCTGAAAAGTAGACACCCGGGGGAGTCCAGGGAGGTATGGCATGCGTAGGTCCACCAATGTTTTCCTACCCAGAACTCCTTGCAAATCCTAAAATTAGGTAAAAATATCACTTTTCCAAACTTTTTTGCGTGGGATCTCTGTGTCGGCAAAAATGTCTTACCGCCCAGCGTTCACCTTGTTCTCCCGAGTAAAAGGATACCTCACTTGTGTGGGTGCCCCAAAGCAGAACAGTCCGAAAATGACTTTTGAAAAAGTAGTATTTCAGTTTTACAAATTACGCCCCCCTGCCTTAGACACAGGCCTTGGGCCCACCCACACAAGTGAGGTATCATTTTACTCAGGAGAACAAGGGGAACGCTGGGTGGTAGGACATTTGTGCCGACACGGAGATCCCACACAAAAATGTATGGAAAACTGTTTTTTTAACCTAAATCTATGGTTTGCAGGGATTTCTGGGTAGGAAAACATTGGGGGACCCACGCATGCCATACCTCCCTGAACTCCCATGGGTGTCTAGTTTTCAGAACTGTTTGGGTTTAGTACTTTCCAAAGATGCCCGCCGAGCCCTGGTCCAAAAACTCAGTCCTCCCCCCCCCCAAAAAAAGGTAATGTTGCTATTGGTTATTGTAAATTCACCACCGTACGATTTGAGGTGTTTCCTGTTGCAGCCACTATGCCTACCCACGCAAGTGAGGTACCATTTTTTCTGGGAGACATGGGGGAACGCAGGGTGGGTGGAAATTTGTTGATCCACGCAGATTCCAGAACTTTCCACCACAGAAATGTCAGGAAAATGTGTTTTTTTTTACAAAATCTTAGCTTTGCAAGGGATTCTGGGTAACAAAACCTGGGGGTAGGCAGTCGAGTCACCCCATCCTGAATTCCCCTGGGTTTCTAGTTTTTAAAAATGTATAGGTTTGCCAGGTTTTCCTAGGTGCTGCCAGAGCTAGGGCGCAATAACTAAAGGTAGTCTTTTTGTCCAAAAAGCTCAAAATTTCACAGGGAAATTGAGGTGCGACCACGTTGCGTTTTGCGCTGTTTCATGTCGCAGCCACTATGCCAACCCACGCAAGTGAGGTACCATTGTTTCCAGGAGACATGGGGGAACGCTGGGTGGGCGGAAATTTGTTGATCCACGCAGATTCCAGAACTTTCCACTACAGAAATGTCAGGAAAATGTGTTTTTTTTGTCAAAATCTTAGCTTTGCAGGGGGTTCTGGGTAACAAAACCTGGGGGTAGGCAGTCGAGTCACCCCATCCTGAATTCCCCTGGGTTTCTAGTTTTTAAAAATGTATAGGTTTGCTAGGTTTTCCTAGGTGCTGCCAGAGCTAGGGCGCAATAACTAAAGGTAGTCTTTTTGTCCAAAAAGCTCAAAATTTCACAGGGAAATTGAGGTGCGACCACGTTGCGTTTTGCGCTGTTTCATGTCGCAGCCACTATGCCAACCCACGCAAGTGAGGTACCATTGTTTCCAGGAGACATGGGGGAACGCTGGGTGGGTGGAAATTTGTTGATCCACGCAGATTCCAGAACTTTCCACCACAGAAATGTCAGGAAAATGTGTTTTTTTTGTCAAAATCTTAGCTTTGCAGGGGATTCTGGGTAACAAAACCTGGGGGTAGGCAGTCGAGTCACCCCATCCTGAATTTCCCTTGGTGTCTAGTTTTCAAAAATGTATAGGTTTGCTAGGTTTCCCTAGGTGCTGGCAGAGCTAGGGCGCAAAAACAAAAGGTAGTCTTTTTGTCCAAAAAGCTCAAAATTTCACAGGGAAATTGAGGTGCGACCACGTTGCGTTTTGTGCTGTTTCGTGTCGCAGCCACTATGCCTACCCACGCAAGTGAGGTACCATTTGTTCCGGGAGACATTGGGGAACGCAGGGTGGGTGGAAATTTGTTGATCCACGCAGATTCCAGAACTTTCCAACACAGAAATTTCAAGAAAATGTGTTTTTTTTGTCAAAATCTTAGCTTTGCAAGGGATTCTGGGTAACAAAACCTGGAGATAGGCAGTCGAGTCACCCCATCCTGATTTTCCCTGGGTGTCTAGTTTTAAAAAATGTATAGGTTTGCTAGGTTTCCCTAGGTGCTGGCAGAGCTAGGGCGCAAAAACAAAAGGTAGTCATTTTATCCAAAAAGCTCAAAATTTCACAGGGAAATTGAGGTGCGACCACATTGCGTTTTGCGCTGTTTCGTGTCGCAGCCACTATGCCTACCCACGCAAGTGAGGTACCATTTTTTCCGGGAGACATGGGGGAACGAAGGGTGCATGGAAATTTGTTGATCCACGCAGATTCCAGAACTTTCCACCACAGAAATGTCAGGAAAATATGTTTTTTTTGTCAAAATCTTCGCTTTGCAGGGGATTCTGGGTAACAAAACCTGGGGGTAGGCAGTCGAGTCACCCTATCCTGACTTCCCCTGGGTGTCTAGTTTTCAAAAATGTATAGGTTTGCTAGGTTTCCCTAGGTGCTGTCAGAGCTAGGGCGCAAAAACAAAAGGTCGTCTTTTTGTCCAAAAAGCTCAAAATTTCACAGGGAAATTGATGTGCGACCACGTTGCGTTTTGCGCTGTTTTGTGTCGCAGCCACTATGCCTACCCACGCAAGTGAGGTACCATTTTTTCCGGGAGACATGGGGGAACGCTGGGTGGGTGGAAATTTGTTGATCCACGCAGATTCCAGAACTTTCCACCACAGAAATGTCAGGAAAATGTGTCTTTTTTGTAAAAATCTTAGCTTTGCAAGGGATTCTGGGTAACAAAATCTGGGCGTGGGCAGTCGAGTCACCCCATCCTGAATTTCCTTGGGTGTCTAGTTTTCAAAAATGTATAGGTTTGCTAGGTTTCCCTAGGTGCTGGCAGAGCTAGGGCGCCAAAACAAAAGGTAGTCTTTTTGTCCAAAAAGCTCAAAATTTCACAGGGAAATTAAGGTGCAACCACGTTGCGTTTTGCGCTGTTTCGTGTTGCAGCCACTATGCCTACCCACGCAAGTGAGGTACCATTTTTTCTGGGAGACATGGGGGAACGCAGGGTGGGTGGAAATTTGTTGATCCACACAGATTCCAGAACTTTCCACCACAGAAATGTCAGAAAAATGTGTTTTTTTTGTCAAAATCTTAGATTTGCAGGGGATTCTGGGTAACAAAACCTGGGGGTAGGCAGTCGAGTCACCTCATCCTGAATTTCTCTGGGTGTCTAGTTTTCAAAAATGTATAGGTTTGCTAGGTTTCCCTAGGTGCTGGCAGAGCTAGGGTGCAAAAACAAAAGGTAGTCATTTGGTCCAAAAAGCTCAAAATTTCACAGGGAAATTGAGGTGCGACCACGTTGCGTTTTGCGCTGTTTCGTGTTGCAGCCACTCTGCCTACCCATGCAAGTGAGGTACCATTTTTTCCGGGAGACATGGGGGAACACAGGGTGGGTGTAAATCTGTTGATCCACGCAGATTCCAGAACTTTCCACCACAGAAATGTCAGGAAAATGTGTTTTTTTTGTCAAAATCTTAGCTTTGCAGGGGATTCTGGGTAACAAAACCTGGGGGTAGGCAGTCGAATCACCCCATCCTGAATTTCCCTGGGTGTCTAGTTTTCAAAAATATATAGGTTTGCTAGGTTTCCCTAGGTGCTGCCAGAGCTAGGGTGCAAAAACTAAAGGCAGTCTTTTTGTCCAAAAAGCGCAAAATTTCACTGTGAAATTGAGGTGCGACCACGTTGCGTTTTGCGCTGTTTCATGTCGCAGCCACTATGCCTACCCACGCAAGTGAGGTACCATTTGTTCCGGGAGACATGGGGGAATGCTGGGTGGGTGGAAATTTGTTGATCCACGCAGATTCTAGAACTTTCCACCACAGAAATGTCAGGAAAATGTGTTTTTTTTGTCAAAATCTTAGCTTTGCAAGGGATTCTGGGTAACAAAACCTGGGGGTAGGCAGAGAAGTCACCCCTTCCTGAATTCCCCTGGGTGTCTAGTTTTCAACACTGTGTAGGTTTGCTAGGTTTCCCTAGGTGCTGGCAGAGCTAGGGCTCAAAAACAAAAGGTAGTCTCTTTGTCCAAAGAGCGCAAAATTTCACTGTGAAATTGAGGTGCGACCACGTTGCGTTTTGCGCTGTTTCATGTCGCAGCCACTATGCCTACCCAAGCAAGTGAGGTACCATTTTTTCCGGGAGACATGGGGGAATGCTGGGAGGGTGGAAATTTGTTGATCTACGCAGATTCCAGAACTTTCCACCACAGAAATGTCAGGAAAATTTGTCTTTTTTGTAAAAATCTTAGCTTTGCAAGGGATTCTGGGTAACAAAACCTGGGCGTGGGCAGTCGAGTCACCCCATCCTGAATTTCCCTGGGTGTCTAGTTTTCAAAAATGTATAGGTTTGCTAGGTTTCCCTAGGTGCTGGCAGAGCTAGGGCGCCAAAACAAAAGGTAGTCTTTTTGTCCAAAAAGCTCAAAATTTCACAGGGAAATTAAGGTGCAACCACGTTGCGTTTTGCGCTGTTTCGTGTCGCAGCCACTATGCCTACCCACGCAAGTGAGGTACCATTTTTTCTGGGAGACATGGGGGAACGCAGGGTGGGTGGAAATTTGTTGATCCACGCAGATTCCAGAACTTTCCACCACAGAAATGTCAGGAAAATGTGTTTTTTTTGATAAAATCTTAGATTTGCAGGGGATTCTGGGTAACAAAACCTGAGGGTAGGCAGTCGAGTCACCTCATCCTGAATTTCTCTGGGTGTCTAGTTTTAAAAAATGTATAGGTTTGCTAGGTTTCCCTAGGTGCTGGCAGAGCTAGGGTGCAAAAACAAAAGGTAGTCATTTTGTCCAAAAAGCTCAAAATTTCACAGGGAAATTGAGGTGCGACCACGTTGCGTTTTGCGCTGTTTCGTGTTGCAGCCACTCTGCCTACCCACGCAAGTGAGGTACCATTTTTTCCGGGAGACATGGGGGAACACAGGGTGGGTGTAAATCTGTTGATCCACGCAGATTCCAGAACTTTCCACCACAGAAATGTCAGGAAAATGTGTTTTTTTTGTCAAAATCTTAGCTTTGCAGGGAATTCTGGGTAACAAAACCTGGGGGTAGGCAGTCGAATCACCCCATCCTGAATTTCCCTGGGTGTCTAGTTTTCAAAAATGTATAGGTTTGCTAGGTTTCCCTAGGTGCTGCCAGAGCTAGGGTGCAAAAACTAAAGGCAGTCTTTTTGTCCAAAAAGCGCAAAATTTCACTGTGAAATTGAGGTGCGACCACGTTGCGTTTTGCGCTGTTTCATGTCGCAGCCACTATGCCTACCCACGCAAGTGAGGTACCATTTGTTCCGGGAGACATGGGGAAATGCTGGGTGGGTGGAAATTTGTTGATCCACGCAGATTCTAGAACTTTCCACCACAGAAATGTCAGGAAAATGTGTTTTTTTGTCAAAATCTTAGCTTTGCAAGGGATTCTGGGTAACAAAACCTGGGGGTAGGCAGAGAAGTTTCCCCTTCCTGAATTCCCCTGGGTGTCTAGTTTTCAACACTGTGTAGGTTGGCTAGGTTTCCCTAGGTGCTGGCAGAGCTAGGGCTCAAAAACAAAAGGTAGTCTCTTTGTCCAAAGAGCGCAAAATTTCACTGTGAAATTGAGGTGCGACCACGTTGCGTTTTGCGCTGTTTCATGTCGCAGCCACTATGCCTACCCAAGCAAGTGAGGTACCATTTTTTCCGGGAGACATGGGGGAATGCTGGGAGGGTGGAAATTTGTTGATCTACGCAGATTCCAGAACTTTTCACCACAGAAATATCAGGAAAATGTGTTTTTTTTGTCAAAATCTTAGCTTTGCAAGGGATTCTGGGTAACAAAACCTGGGGGTAGGCAGAGAAGTCACCCCTTCCTGTATTTCCCTGGGTGTCTAGTTTTAAAAAATCTGTAGGTTTGCTAGGTTTCCCTAGGTGCTGGCAGAGCTAGGGCTCAAAAACAAAAGGTAGTCTCTTTGTCCAAAGAGCGCAAGATTTCACTGGGAAATTGAGGTGCGACCACGTTGCGTTTTGCGCTGTTTCATGTCGCAGCCACTATGCCTACCCACACAAGTGAGGTACCATTTTTTCCAGGAGACATGGGGGAACGCTGGGTGGGTGGAAATTTGTTGATCCACACAGATTCCAGAACTTTCCACCACAGAAATGTCAGGACAATTTGTTTTTTTTGTCAAAATCTTAGCTTTGCAAGGGATTCTGGGTAACAAAACCTGTGGGTAGGCAGTCGAGTCACCCCATCCTGAATTCTCCTGGGTGTCTACTTTTCAAAAATGTATAGGTTTGCTAGGTTTCCCTAGGTGCCGGCAGAGCTAGGGTCCAAAAACTACAGGTAGGCACTTTGCCAAAAAAGGGTCAATTTGTAACTGCAAAATTTAGGTGTGACCACATTGCATTTTGCGCCATTTCCTGTCGCAGGCACAAGGCCGACCCACACAAGTGAGGTACCGTTTTTATCGGGAGAATTGGGGTATTTCAGATTTGTAAATTAGCTGTTATTACCAATTGAGCTTTCATGCATTTCTGCCTTTCAATGAAAGACATTGTGTTTAAAAAAAAATATTTTTGAAAAATGACCAATAATTCTCATGCTAGTATGAGTATTCCCAATTTTGAAAATTAGCAATTATATACTGTTTCTGAACTCTATAATTTGTACCCAATTCAGAAATACATAGGTGTCTTTCATACAGATTTTTCCATGTATACATTTTCCAAAACAAAGTGCTCTATACCCGGTAAATGAAAAAATACCATTGCAAGTTGCTGCTCAGTTTTTGGATCTGGGTTCGTCGGGTTCTTGGTGACACTACAAGTCCTATATATCCCCACAACCAGGAAGGTCTAACGGATGTAACGGTATATTGCTTTCCAAGAGCTCTCAAAATTAGAAAAAGTTACAGGTGAAAACCTTGAGACAAAAGGCTGTTTTTTTTAACAAATTTTCAAATATTCCAATATTTAACTGTTAGTTTCTATAAAGAAACCTTCATGGATTTAGACAAATGACCCCTTTCTGAATTTAGAATTTTGTCTACTTTTCTAAAATGTACAGCATTCCAGGATCCATTATTGCTTTCAAACTCTTTTCTACCATTAACTGGATGGAGGTGAAAAGCTCTAAAAATAGCAAAAATAGGCTATGTCACAGAAAAATGCCAATACTGTGTGAAAAATGTCGGTTCTCTGACAAAAGACTGTCATTCCCTAAAAGCTATGAAAATGGACATTTCAGCCCCCTAAACCCTTTTTTGATAACTTTTTTAGGGAAAAACCCAGAGGCTTTCATTTGCAGCCCGTTTTTCCCATTTTTCTGAATAAAACAAAAAAATCACTATATTTTGGTTACTTTCTGGGACCCCTCCAAGGGAATACAGGAACCCTGGGCGCCTATGGAATCCACATGATGTTGGAAGAAAAGGACGCAAATTTGGCGTGGATACCTTATGTGGTCAAAACGTTACAGGGGCCTAAGCGCGCACTACCCCAAATTGCCAAAAAAGGGCTCAGCACAGGAGGGGAAAAGGCCTAGCAGCGAAGGGGTTAAGGAGAGCTCTCATCAAACCCAGTTCAGCTCTGGCCAAACAAGCCACCCATCGTACCAGAGCACATAATCCCTGCACCCAGCTGCTCCTCAGGCCGAAATCAAGCCTACATGCGGCCAAGGAGCACGCGGTGTTAAAGGTAGATAGGGATCTTAAAAGTTTCCCTTCAATTTTGTGACAGAAACACCAGTGCATCAGCTCTATGAGTTCTATGCCATATAGTATCGTTGCAGGAATCTTTGCCCTATACACTTCGAGTAAACTGGAGAAGTGTCTTTTACCGGTGGCGAGATAGAGGGAATTCAAACCCCTACCATGAGCGAGGGCTTTACGTGAGGTATGCTCAATATGGAGCTTCTCGCTCCAATTGGACGAAATTATTTTACCCAAAAAGGTATAGGATTTGACAACCTCTAATTTCTGACCCCCAATAAACCATCCAAAGTTTTCAGAACGGCACTTCTTTTTCCCGGCAATACACATAATTTTACTTTTAGATATATTAATCTTCATAAAGTGAGCATCAGCAAAAACATGTAAAGCCGGCAGCCGATTAGCCAGCCCTTTAGGAGTTAGATCTAGGACGAGAATATCATCGGCATACATCAAACAAGAGATAGGGGCCCCCCCTATCACCGGAGCTATACCCACACAAGCATTCAGGGAAGCAGGAAGGTCCACAGTGTACAAGGAAAACAATAATGGAGCCAGGAGGAAGCCTTGTTTAAGGCCGTTCAAAGATTGGATTCGGTGCGAGAGTCCCCTTTCTCCACCTTGGAGAACACAGCACCAAGTATCAGTGTGGTGAGCACGTACAAGGTCCAGTAGGTAAGATGGTAAACCAAGGGCTGACAATTTTCTCCACAGCGTTCGCCGATCTACTTTATCGAACGCCGTGGAGAAATCAATAAAAGCCGCAAACACCACCCCTCCTCTCACATGAGTGTATTTATCAGAGATCACATTCAGGGTGGTGAGGTTATCTAATGTACCGTGCCCCCTACGAAAACCCGTTTGTTCTAACGGCAAGATGTTATTCTCCTCAATCCAATTGTTAAGTAATATTAAAATACATTTTGCAAAAACCTTTCCGATTGAATCGAGGAGGGCTATCAAACGATAGTTCATGGGGTTGTCCCTAACTCCCTTCTTAAATATAGGGACCAATACACTTCCTCTCCAATGAGCGGGGACCGTTTTAGTAATAAAACAGGATTTAAACAGTGGGTAGAGGATCTTACTCCATAGCAAGGGTTCCTGCTTCAGGACCGTCATAGGTAATTCGTCAGGTCCCATTGCGCCGGAGGAGCACTTGTTCTTTATGGCCTGTTCTATTGTTTTCTCAGTTGGAAAATTAATAGGGCCTTCAGATGTTAGATCAGGGGCACTATCTACAGCAGATATAGCATTCCCTGCGTACAGCTTCCGAATGTAAGAGGACCAGACCTCTTCCGATATAGGGATGGGGAGAGGGCTCAATCTAGTACCACAACCCCTACCAACTATGGACCAGAATTCACTAGGCCTGCCATGTACAACCGCCTCCTGCAAGTTTATCCATACGGAATCTTCCTTCTCCTTTTTCAGTTTCGCTTTTAATCTAGTTCTCCTTCTTTTTAACCTCGATATTTCTTTTGCTAGTTCACCAGATCTACCTAGAAATTGCTCTCGCACTAATTTATTTATTTCCTTATTCAGGATACGCAATGTACTAGGATAAACTACCTTTTTCCTAGAACCACTAACCCTTTTCACATCTAGGATGATCATCCTCATAAACTTTTCAAAGTTAACAATTTCGGAACCATGCCAATTATATAATTCTAATATAGTTTTACATAGCATATCCTGCACACCTATAATGGCAGTTGGATTCCAAAAACATCTACCCGAAGATCCATGAAAGTTGACATCGTTATTATTAAGGGACCAAGACACAGTGGGGGGAGGTTTTAAAGAAATAGTTATAATAATTATGCTATGATCACTCAGAGATGTAGGGGATACCATAAGATCCTGAATACATGGGAAAATATCATAATCCGAGATCACATAGTCAAGTATTGAGGCACTAAAGGGGGACCTGTGAGTAAATTTCGCAGGCACATCAGAGGGCAATCTCCCATTTAGAATAAGCCCCTCAACTGCCGATAATTCTTCTAAAAGAATCTTCCCTCTTTTGTTCGTTATTATTTTATCTGGAAAGAGGGTTTGTGGAATAAAATAGGCCTCTTCTTTAGATTTGTTTCTAAATAGATTTAAACTAGCATTAGAAATTTTACAATTCAAATCTCCTACTAGGATAACTTCAGGTGGAGAATTAACATTTTTAATCTGTCCAATATACTGAAACACTTGCTTCAATAAAATATTAAGACGCTCTTCAGGGGGAATATACACATTAATGATTACAACTGCCGATTTATTTGGAGAGCTAGGGAGATTAGCAATTGTTATAGCTTGAAACAGGTTACTTGGGTCAATATAATGAGAAAATTTCCAGTCCAGTTTGTTAGACAATAAGCAAGCAATTCCCCCTTTGGCGTGACCTTTCTTGGAGGGGGCAGCCGGCGCTTCCAATACATAGTAATCCTTCCCTGCATAAATGTTATTAGTACACCATGTTTCTTGGATGCAGATAACATTTGCTCCCAGCGAGAATAAAAACTCTAGTTTCTCTGAATATTATTTATGAGTATATTTATACTGAATATGGTAAGACACATAAGTAACTTTTTGAATATATTGTTGTATGTACTTTATTCGATAAAAATTTATCATAAAGCATTTACATCCTACGTTCATTTTTTAAAGATCATCATACAATACAACATGATAAATGAATCCAACTGAACATTATACATTATATTAAAAATATGTACGACCGGATGATTAAAAGGCTAATAAATGACCATAAAAACAATCCATCAAAGGTCGAACATGGGCACTACCTGGCTGCTACTTTTCGCTAGGAGATTAGATCTTAGTAGCCATGCCCAGCCCAAATATTTTGCTACACCATAGACCAAGGTGAGGGAGGAGGTGTCAGTTTTTAAAATGCATAGTGCCACCCAATAATTCTTGGAAACAAGTATTTACAGACGGGTTTAAGCCATTTAGTTCTAGCCGTCCTATAGGTTGGGCACGCAAAGAGGAAGTGGGCGATAGACTCATTGGGGGCGACGCAGCCTGGACAAGAAGCAAATGATGGATTGCGCCGCTTTCAGGCTGCTGTTGTTTCGTTTACCAGAAGGGTCCCAATTCTCAACTTAATATAGAGCGCCCTGTCCCTGGGGATTTGTATGAAATCTAAAAAGGGTTCAAGTTTCCGGACAGGTTTGTGCTGCATGAACTGCTCAGTGAGATTCCTCAGGTTGGAATTACACATCTCTTCTACCTCTACCCATTTCCAGTATGCACTTTTTAAATCCTACTTGGATGGTGGAATCTGGTTAACCCAAGCCTCCCCAAACCCCATGTCTGATAAAAGCTGTATAAGGTTGAAAATCCATTTGATCTTTATTGCCTGTATCTGCTGCTATTAGTTCACTAAGGGCAGCAGCATAGTTGGCCAGCTCAAGGGTCCTTCTTATACATGCCCAGAATAGTAGGGGGCAGGGGCGTGCAATCCCCCTAATTGAGCGTCTTCCCATGTCCTGATATTGGGGCTTCAATGGAGTAGAGGTTGGAAGAGAAACCAAACCTCTAAGTAACTTATTTTCAGATCTTACGAGTTCGATGGTATTCTTGAAGCCCCATAGTTCAGACCCATAAAGGGCCGAGGGTAGCGCTTTGCCATCATAGACCGCGAGGGCCGGGGCAACCAGCCTACTTACAGAGAGTTGTTGTTCTCTTAAAATGGCCCCAGACACCCATTTATGACTGAGGAGCATCTTGGCCATATGGTAACTCCACCTCATAAAATTGGTTCCCAGTAAGTCAAAAGACTTGACGATGTCAAGTGGATTATCATTAAGGGTGATGCCATTTCTAAAGCGTTTTGACGGGCATAATATCATTAGCTTTGTTTTGCTGGTGTTAATTGACAGCCCCAAGATACGCAAAACAGGCTGAACCTGTTTAGGAGTTTTTGCAGGCCACACAGAGTTTTAGAGATCAGGAGGGTGTCGTCGGCGAATAGGAGGGTTGGAGTTTTCTCACCTGCCAAGGTAGGGGCCTCGGCTGGGTCCTCTCGCAGATGGTCTACCACCCCATATACAAAGAGAGAAAATAAGGTCGGGGCCAACACGCAACCCTGGCATACCCCCCTATTCACCGCGACCCTCTCCGTCAACTGCCCCTGTAAGCCCCACCTGATTCTGGTATAGTTATCTACATGGAGGCGTTTAATAAAATCAAGGATCAGAGGAGGAATGCTCAGTTCGTACAGGACCCGCCAGAGCTTAACACGTGGTACGAGCTCGAAAGCGGTCTTCAGATCTAAGAAGGCCAGATATAAGCTGCCTTTCCCATTCACCACTGTTTTCTAGTGGATCATGAAAAGTCTGAACACCTGATCCATCGTGCCTTCTGTCTAAAGCCTGCTTGATAGTGTTAGAGAATGTTCTCACCCTCCATCCAGGACCTTACCCTAATAAGGAGCACCCTGCCAACCCCCTTCTGTATCACGTCGATTAAACTAATCGGCTTGTAGATGGCAGGGTCCTCCCTATTGGCCTTTTTATAGATTGTTACTACCTCCGTGCCCTTCCAAGAGTCGGGGACATCGTGTCCCCTGACAATAAGATTCACCAACAGCAAAATAAAATGGGCCCATGGCTTTGGATCATACAGAAGCAGATCTCCCGGGAGACCATCGTGCCCCGCAGCCTTTCCAGGAGATATACTCTCTATTGCCAAATCTACCTCATGAATATCAGATGTTATGGGAGCCCCGAGGATAGATGAAGAGGTCTCATTCTGGGAGACAAGGGGCCTGCATCGCCAGAATAGAGGTAGGAAAAGTGATTGTGCCATTGTTGCCCTGTGATATGATTTGGGATTGGGTCAGATCCCTTTCTGTTCCCTTTGTTAATCAGCTCCCAGAACAGGATGGTATCTTTCTGTTGTGAGGCATGTTTGAGCTCCTGCCAATGTGCCTCTACCCAATTACACTTTTCTACCTCCTATGCCCTAAAGTAATCCTTTCTTGCTGCTCTGGTTGCCAGGGGATCTTTTTCCTTAGAGCTAGAGATAGGGCCAGCCTCTTTTCCCTACATATAGATGAATACCTTGGGTTAGTGGGTCTTGGCCGACGTCCTTTTGTTTCCCTACTCCCTTCTACGATAAAAAACGATTCTAGCCTATATATTGTTTCTTGATAAAAATGAGGAAAAGGAAAAAGCGAATATATTCTCAGGTTTGCCGTGGGACATTTCAAGCTCCTTGGTCTTTTGGTTGAGGAGTTCCCTTATGATATGCAATTTATCTTCTTGGTGTGAGACCTTATGCCATTTGAGGCGTCGATTGCAGTTTGAGGGGAAAACCTCTTTTGTCAACATTATGGGAGCAGTTAATGCCTTTTTCATAGTGGGATACGAGCCATTGTTAATTTGCATGCATAGGGGATTATGGTCACTATCCAAGGTGTGCCTGAAATCCATATCCTAAAGGTCGCCCCAAAGTCGAATATCTAACAAGATGTAGTCTATATGGACACGGAGCTAATCATATTAAATGTATTTGCCCCACTCAGATCTAAGCATGTCCTTCCATTTATGGCTCTTAAATTATGTTTTAATGTTAGAGCATTGATTTGAATAGCCCTCTGTGTCCACTTCTTGATAGGAGCTATATTGAGGATCGTTATGGACCATTTGGTATCATCTTCTTTGGTTCCCCGAAATTCCTCCTTACTCAGAGGTTCGAATGTACAATTGAGGTCCCCGGATACAATGATGTTTGAGTGAGTCGGGATGCGAGATAGCTCACACTGCAATGCTGTTATGGTTGCTGATGTTTGGGCGCCAGGAGACCCTCTAGCATACATATTAAAAATCTCCACATTTGTGCCATTAGCTGGCCCTTTATTGGTCAGATGTAGAATGTATTGTGATAGGGGAGTGTGCATAGCAATAGACAAATTCAGAGAAATGTTGATCCAAATATGTAATCCCCAGGAGGGGGGACCCTCGCCTAAGCTAGTAGCTGGGGTAAAGTATGTAATATAACCAGATTTATGCAAAGGAGCCTGGCTCCAAGTCTCCTGGAACAGGCAGACATCAAACTTTCCAATGAACTCATTCCACTCAGGGAGAGACAGTTTTTTTCTGGAGACCCGCTATGTTCCAGGAGAGGAAGTCAAGCACCCTCAATTTAGACCCATCAACCAAACCTTCACTATCTACAGCACAAGCGAGGGCCCCAACCCGGTCATTGTTAGATCTCTCCCCCTTGATCTTTCTGTTTTAGGGGGACTTAGATGAGAATTGGTCTCCCTACATTTAGCTCCTGATGAGTCAATGAAGGTGTTCTGTAATGGGACTCCAACTAGTCAGTAGATTGCGTTAAGTCCAGTCCCTTCTCTCGCCCTCCCTTGCACTTCCCTCTCCGGCACCCTAAAGGGTGACCAGAGTGGGCAGCGTCTGATCTGGATGTCTGAGTGCTCTGGGGGGAGGTGCGAAACTCCAAAGCCAATAAATTCTCATCTAGTGCTGCGTTGGCTACCAGCAGCTCGATGCAATCTGTCAGGGAGTTGCTCAATGTAATCCTTCTTACTCTGACCATATCTTCCTGTATTATTGACCTGCATCTCCTCACATGGCGCAACCAGTGGATTGCTTTGTTGCGTAAGGATTCGCTGTTTTCATAGCCTTGCCTAGGAGTGCATTTGGGGACTTTGACCATATGAACTATTGGCAGAATGCCCCCTGAGGGAGTGTTATTTCCCCGGGAAATAGGTCTAGCCTGGGTGTTCTGGTCGTCGTTTGAATAGAAGTGGCGCTGGGTTCTAGCTATGCCAGAAGTTGTACCTGGAGCTCCTGGGGCTTTTGCAGTCTCTGCATAGGATCTATTAATGCGGGGCAGGGAGGCCATAGAGGAGGTACCATTGCCTTGTTTGCATAGCACAGAAAGTGACCTATCCCCACCCCAAAAGGAACTCCTACCGGCGACCTATTTGAAGACGTTACAGGAATAATAGGAGGTGCCGGGAGAGATGGTCTAGTTACAATAGGGGGGTGGCCATTCCTACGCTTTAAATCTTCTACCATTTTTCTTGGGGATGCCACCTCCATTTGGAGTGCTTCGACTTTCTGTGTCAATCCCTCGTTAATAAGACCACGGTTAAATCTAGATTTAGATTTATAGAGATTAGATTTAGATTTATAGAGCGCATGGCTGCCCTGAAGCGTCCCAGCGTTGAAATTGACCTGAACATAGTGAACTCAAAAAGGGACGGATTTAGGAAGTGGTGGGGAAGAGAAGGGTTTTGAGGGCTTTTCTGAATTTAAGGTGAACGGGCTCCATCCGGAGATCTCTAGGAAGGGCGTTCCATTTGTTTGATGCATTCAGCGAGAACCGGCGGCCTCCAGTACGTGCCTTCCTCACTCTTGGTATGATGGCCAAATTTTCCCTATCTGAGCGGAGGGCCCTGGCCGACTTGTAGGGGCGAATCAGTCCTCTCAAGGCCGGGGGGCCTTTGCCCTGCAGAGTTTTATGAGCGATGCAGAGTGACTTAAAAATGATCCGCTCTTGAATAGGGAGCCAGTGAAGGGCCTTTAGCAGTGGTTTGGCTGATGCCCGTCTCGGCGCCCCCATAAGCAACCTGGCTGCAGCGTTCTGAGCTCGCTGGAGAGTATTGATAGTAGCACCGGGAGCAGCCAGGAAGAGGGCATTGCCATAATCCAGTTTGGACAGAATCAGGCCCTGGATTAGCAGCTTTCTGGATTGAAAAGGAAGGAGGGGGAGAACCTTCCGGGCTGCTCGTAACAGACCGAAGCAACCTCCTGCAACCTTCTGCGCATGGGTCTTAAAGGTTAGTTGGGGTTCAAACCAGATCCCCAGGCTTTTAATTTGCTCCTTGGGGGGAGGAAGGTCCCCCATACAGGGAGGCCACAGCTCAGGGGGCAGGGAGGTGATTTGATTGCCTAAAAACATGATCTCAGTCTTAGTTCCATTCAATTTAAGTTTTGAGCTAGACATCCAGGAAGAAATAGCCGTAAGGCAATCCGGGAGGTCGTCCGGACGGCCCCCTTGTTGTGACAGCGAGACGAGGAGCTGAGTGTTGTCTGCGTAGCTGATGGATTTAATCTACTACCTTCTCTAACAGGGCCATGTAGACATTAAACAGTGTGGGGCTGAGGGAGGAGCCCTGCGGCACCCCACACTGGAGGGGGGTGGAGTTGGACATGGACCCATTTTCCCAAATCCTGAAGGATCGATTATCCAGGAAGGACTGCAGCCATCTAAGGGCTGACCCTGTAATGCCCAACATGGCCAGGCGTTGGGCCAGAACTACATGATCTACGGTATCGAATGCAGCGCTTAGATCCAGGAGGATCAGAGCTACCGATCCCCCTGAATCCAAGATGCATCTTACCTCTTCAGTCACCGCTAAGAGGGCGGTGTTTGTGCCCTGACCAGGGCGAAAGCCGGTTTGGGAGTCACTTAGGAGGTGGTTAGACTCCAGGAACTCTGAGATCTGCCTATTCACAACTTTTTCGGCTACTTTGCTCAATCCAGGTAGAAGGGAGATTGGGCGAAAGATGGCCAGATCGGAGGTGTCTAGTCCCGGTTTTTTTAAGAGCGTTTTGACTCTGGCCTGCTTCCAATCTAGTTGCAACATTGGCAGTACCAGTGACTGTATGTTCGCTAGGTGTAACAGATGGTGTACCCTCAGCAATATGCTCTAAAACTGCTAACTTATTTGAAAAGGGGAGCTGCTCATCAACTTCACAAACATATGGAACTCTATGATTAGTTGGGTCTGTTGAGGGTTTTAAAAATTCTTCTGAAGGGGATTCCTTCAAGCCGTCAGCCGGTGAAGTGTGAACAGTACAAATGGGAGGCTTTTGGGGTGGTTTATTAGAAATCGATGCAATTACTCTTCTAGGTTTGTTAGCTAGAACCTCATCCAAGGGGCTGGTGACATCATCCGATACAATGCTATTATTAACTCCCAGGATCTCTTCTCATTCACTGACTATCGTCTCAATTCTATTGCAAACGCAATTGCTGGCTGCATAGGGCACTTTCTTAGCTTTTTCCCCTTTCTTGCTCCCTGCTGCTCCCCCTCCATTGACTTCCTTTTCCCTATATGGAGAACAGTTTTCACCAGGGAGGACACTACCAGTTTTAATCTCTAGAGTTGGGCCTTCTGTGAAATGAAAAGGTCTCTGGGCTTAGATACCCATGTACATAGCAACCAGGGCCCAGCAAGTGGATGAAAAAAGTAACTCATGTAATGAAACAGATGAAAAAGGGGAGGCCCTGCCCTGCCTCTTCCTGGCGATGATGGGCTAGGACGGGCCCGCCCTTGGCCCGGCCTTTTCCTGGTGCGTGTCCGCGTGCGTTCCGCGGAGTGCAAATTTATCACGGCTGCAGGTGGGCGGGGCAAGAGCGGGACAGCTGCTGTGGGCCCCATGTATCCTAGGACCTGGAGTCCTTCTCTGCCAGTATGCCCATACAAAGTCCTCACCATGAAGAGGGCGGCGCGAGAGGTTAATAAGTGGCTGCAGGTGGGCGGGCAAGAGCGAGACAGCTGCTTTGGACCCCGTGTATCCTGGGACCTGGAGTCCTTCACTGCCGGTATGCCCCCACCAAGTCCTCACTGCGAAGCCTCTACCACGAAGCCTCTACTGCGAAGCCTCTACCGCGAAGCCTCTACCGCGAAGCGGAAGGCGCGAGAGGTTGATAAGCGGCTGCATGTGGGCGGGGCAAAGCGGGACAGCTGTTGTGGGCCCTGTGTATCCTGGGACCTGGAGTCCTTCACTGCCGGTATGCCCCCACAAAGTCCTCACCGCAAAGCGTCTCCCTATATTGAATGTAAAGAGGCATTATTTAACTGCGTCAGGTATGGTGATAATTTGCACAATATTAGCACATATTCACATCTTTGCACAAATATATTGGCTATTTCGCACTTTAAAGCAACAATTTTTTAGTGCACTATTTTCCATTTGGATAATTGTTTTAGCCACTATGAGTTTAACATTTTTATTCACTTGTTAAAACATTTGTAACCTGTCTTTTATTTCTATGCCATGTGACCAGCATTACCATATGCCTAGGCACTTTAAAAGTGGGTGGTGAAATAATTCACGTTGTCATGTGATCAAGACTCCTCGGAGCCGAAATGTTATGGCGGCAGAAAAAGCACTAATAAAATAATTAGCATCAGAAACCTGTGGTCTGTGTCCGTACCTGTGTCCTGAAGGCGAAGATTGAGCTGCATGGCATAAGCGACGGAGCTTTCCATATATATATAAATATATATATATATATATATCTATATATATATATATATATATATATAGATATATATATATATATATATATATATATACATCAAGTACAACTTGCCCTCTGCATTGGGAAGGCACACTGCAGTGCTCGGCCATCCAGCTATAATGTGCTTCCTGCTTTCTCCTCTCTGGTAGTTTATAAGTTTTGCCGACGCGTTTCTGGGCACCACGCCCCTTCTTCATGGGCTCGGAAAAAAGCACACCTGATTCCTGCATGCGTTAGCTTTATTCAGCAGTATATTTTCCAAAGCATTGTGGGATTTTGAGTTCTGCATTCAGGTTTGTTTCTTTGCAGTCTTCGAGTGTGCCTGTAAATTCCAAATTAAAAAGTTCATTATTTACTCTGAGTGAGTTCCAGAGGAATACAGGCAGGAATATATGCATTGATGAGCAGTGCGCTGTATTTAGTTCGGAATAGTTCTGAACTGACAGCCTCTTACAGCCCGTGGGTGGCGTGTCCTCAGGCTGCAGATGGTGCTCTTCCCCACGGTCGGGCCGCCGCGTAGACATCAAGTACAACTTGCCCTCTGCATTGGGAAGGCACACTGCAGTGCTCGGCCATCCAGCTATAATATGCTTCCTGCTTTCTCCTCTCTGGTAGTTTATAAGTTTTGCGGACGCGTTTCTGGGCACC
>NW_028245518.1:45000-52992 GCF_964263255.1 Lissotriton vulgaris
GCTGATACTGACACGCCCCTCGTTCAGGAGCACCGCAAAAATAAACCGACAAACTTTGGTTCGAAGTGCTTGGAAGGCACATTGCGGCGCCCCCCCAGCCTGGAGTGTCTTGAAGGTATTGAGGAGAGGGATCAGGCAGTCTGTCTGCTTAAAGGAATGCCCGGCAGAGAAATAATTCACCCTGGTGTTTCCCGCAATCAAAAAGAGCCAAAAAAATGACAGCGGCATTACCATATGCGAGGATGGGTCACTGTACCGACATCTGACTGTGCTGTTTTGTTTGTTTGGTTCTTAGTGCGGGACACAGTGCACAGTACCCGAGGCCTTGTGGTTGGCGAGTATAGCGACATGTACCATCGGAGAAACTTTCCCTGTCTGCTTTCTATGACAACGACTCCCAGCCAATGAGGTTACTCGGATGTTATTTAAACAGCTGCCCGCGAAAAAAGCAACTTGACACTTGCAGCACTCGGTAGGATCGAGAGACAAAATGTGGAAATAAACTAAGGGGGCAATGAATGAAAGGGGCAAGGTAGACCCCTCCTGACCCCCTAAGATTGATGTGGGGGCTATTAAAGGGCCCCCCGGGGCAAAAAAATAAAAGACATTTTTTTTCGATTTTTCGCTGTGGAAGCGCTACCCGGTACGCAAACCGGGTAGCTCACCGGTAGCGTAACGGGAGTCCGCCATCTTGTGTTTCGGACGAATTTAGTCACAAGATGGAGGATAAACAATGTTGGGAATGGGTATAAGGGGGCACGGGAGACATATTCTGACCCCCTAGGTTTTCTGAGGGTGGCTGCGGAGGCCCATACATGTAAAAAAAAAACACCTTTTTTTTTCAAATTTTCGCACGGTTAGCGCCGGTCCGCGCACCGGGTAGCGTTCCGGAAAGCGTAACAAGGGGAAAACCAAGGGAAATAGTAAAATAATATCTTTGAGGTAGGGTAGCTCTGAATAGAGCTGTTGTGTTGTGTGGGTGATGTAAGTACCAACATGTAGGTACCAATGAAGAGTCTAAAATTCAATGTACACCGTCTCCTCTGTAGATATTTTGTATGTTCTAATATGGGTTATTTAAATGTAAATGTGTGGAAAAGCACTTCATGCTTTAAAGCAATTGTATTTTTGAACTGATTGTTCTTTCCTCTTAGTCCTCCTCTTTGTTTGTTTTTCCCCACACTCTTCTTCAGCATGGTAGTTGATAAATTTGTTCCCTCAAAAAATGTATATACATAAAAAAATTATATTAAATACATATAAAATATATTTTTCCTTTAAAAGAAGAATACATTTTACAGCTTTTGATATTTGCTATTAAAAAAGCATTGAAATTCACTGAAAAAACCATAGGTTATAGACCATATATAGTTAGGAATTAGCATTTACAAAACCTTGAAAATTCACTGAAAAAACCATAGCTTATAGACCATATATAGTTAGGAATTAGCATTTACAAAACCTTATTTTTCTCACACAAAACCATTGAAATTCGCATATATAGTTAGTTGCACTAACTATATATCGCGCACCCGCAATCCACTGCTGATCATGTCACATATTACATCATTCATGACATGGTCAGTGACATCACTGATGACATCTCAAATGACATCTCTGATGACATCACTGATGACAACAGCCAGTGACTGTATGTTTCTGTAAAGTTAAAATATGTCTTACATATTGAAGAATGAGTGGATGTATAAGTGTCTGGATGAAGGATTTAGTAGGTGCATGACTGACTGTATGAGTGAGTAATTAAATGTGTCTCACTGAGTGCATGGGTTAGTGACTAAACTGTCTTAATTTGTGCATCATTATGTCTGTTGTTCTGTAAACTGCTGCATGTGTTGATCAGTAGCTATATGAGTAACTATATGGGTTATTGATTGGTTGCCCAAGTATTTGTATGGGAGACTGAGTGTGTGTGTGGGTGGCTGGGAGGTGTATGACTCTGTGCATAGATGTGTGAGCAGTTGATTCACTAGATGTATGGGTTGTGGAAACAGCTGTATGGGCGGTTGACTGTGTGCATGAGTGTATTGGTGAGTGAATGGATATCTCAGTGCTACATGTCAAAGTAAGTTCATATGTAAAACACAGACATGGGAGAGTTGAAATATATAAATAACTGTGCATAAGAACCAGTGAATATGTGAGTGGCTGTATGGATCATTGTGAACTTGTATCAGGGATTGTATAAGAGAGTTAATATGTGTTAGTATATGTTTGAATAAGTAAGGTGTGTATAACTGTATAGTTGAGGAAATGGAGGTGTGATTGATTCTTTGCATGACTGACTAGGTGTGTGAGTAACTCCATGGATGAGTGACAGTCTGTGAGTGTCTGTTTACACTGAGTGTATCTAAGGTTATATTAGAGTCTGAAGAGGTTCATCGTATTATCACATGAATGATGTCATCAGTGATGTGATCAGTAATGTCAAATGATATGTCATCAGTGATGTCATTTGAGATGTCATCAGTGATGTCATCAGTGATGTCATTTGAGATGTCATCAGTGATGTCATCAGTGATGTCATTTGAGATGTCATCAGTGATGTCATCAGTGATGTCACTGACCATGTCATGAATGATGTAATATGTGACATGATCAGCAGTGGATTGCGGGTGCGCGATATATAGTTAGTGCAACTAACTATATATGCGAATTTCAATGGTTTTGTGTGAGTAAAATAAGGTTTTGTAAATGCTAATTCCTAACTATATATGGTCTATAACCTATGGTTTTTTCAGTGAATATATATATATATATATATATATATATATATATATATATATATATATATATATATATATATATATATATATATATATATATACAAACACACACACATATGTATATATATATAGAGAGCTAGGAGAGAGAAACTGAAGTACATATGTGTAGATACATAGATATATACACATTACCTACTGGCGGTCGCCAGTACGTAGTTATAGTTAGGACCTATTTTCCATAGGAAATCCGCAATATTCTATTTGGAATAACTTTGGCACCGGTTGACGAATCTTCACGACATTTTCAAAACTAGTGGGGCTCTCCGGTCCGCTCCTATCCTGTCTCTGGGTGATTTGTGAAGTGGGGGCTGAGAAAAAAGGGGGGTCCCAAAACGTGTTTTCCCCATACAATTTTTCATAGGAACAGTTCATCGCGGCTACAGCCCGAACTGTTGAGCAGAATTACACCAAATTTGGCAAAGAGGTAGTTCTTGGTTCAGACTTGTGCCTTTTGCTTAAATGGTGCAAATCCGTTCAGTAGTTACTAACAAAATCACAATGAAAAGTACATATATATCTATGGCCATGGTGGATCTGTGCATCTAAGCGCACCGTCCCCATCACGCACTGAATGCTAATTGGCTGTCAAGTGGTTGTCAACATTTCAAACCAGAAAGTGTTGGCAGCCATTTTGTGGTCGCTCCCCCACCTCCTCTCCTCTCCT
The DNA here is from genome assembly GCF_964263255.1 of Lissotriton vulgaris. Classification (NCBI taxonomy): domain Eukaryota; kingdom Metazoa; phylum Chordata; class Amphibia; order Caudata; family Salamandridae; genus Lissotriton; species Lissotriton vulgaris. The sequence continues at coordinate 48,469 of NW_028245518.1, forward strand.
GGTATTGTACCTCACTGCTGATTTCTGCCTCGCATATTAAATGATTTATTTACATAACCGCGCCGCGCTCTGCAACGCTGCTGTGCCTTGTGTTTGCTTGCTGCCTATTACAATTTACATTTGGACTGTGGCTGTGGTGTGCTTCGTAATTTGTACTGTTCAGCGCTCTCTGGCTTTACTTGTTATAGCGCTTCCTCTGCTGGCCTGAAGTTATCTTGCCCCATAGCGCTCCATTACCATTATAGCTCTTGCTGTAGGAGACCCTCGCAGCATTTGTTTACCTGACTGCCATTTGCTTTGTTTTTGGCCCGTCCTGAACCCTCCCTGCAGCTTGCTCCCGCCTCCCAGCTGCCCCTCCCACCCACAGAGATACAGGCTGCGCAGGTCCTCGTGTGAAGCTGTGACCGCCCTGCTGCTTCCAGAAGTGGTCGCTCCTCCACCTCGTCTCCTCTCCTGGTATTGTACCTCACTGCTAATTTCTGCATCGCATATTAAATTATTTATTTACATAACCGCGCCGCGCTCTGCAATGCTGCTGTGCCTTGTGTTTGCTTGCTGCCTATTACAATTTACATTTGGACTGTGGCTGTGGTGTGCTTCGTAATTTTTACTGTTCAGCGCTTTCTGGCTTTACTTGTTATAGCGCTTCCTCTGCTGGCCTGAAGTTATCTTGCCCCATAGCGCTCCATTACCATTATAGTTCTTGCTGTAGGAGACCTTTGCAGCATTTGTTTCCCTGACTGCCATTTGCTTTGTTTTCGGCCCGTCCTGAACCCTCCCTGCACCTCGCTCCCGCCTCCCAGCTGCCCCTCCCACCCACAGAGATACAGGCTGCGCAGGTCCTCGTGTGAAGCTGTGACCGCCCTGCTGCTTCCAGAAGTGGTCGCTCCCCCACCTCCTCTCCTCCCCTGGTATTGTACCTCACTGCTGATTTCTGCCTCGCATATTAAATTATTTATTTACATAACCGCGCCGTGCTCTGCAACGCTGTTGTGCAATGTGTTTGCTTGCTGCCTATTACAATTTACATTTGGACTGTGGCTGTGGTGTGCTTCGTAATTTGTACTGTTCAGCGCTCTCTGGCTTTACTTGTTATAGCGCTTTCTCTGCTGGCCTGAAGTTATCTTGCCCCATAGCGCTCCATTACCATTATAGCTCTTGCTGTAGGAGACCCTCGCAGCATTTGTTTACCTGACTGCCATTTGCTTTGTTTTCGGCCCGTCCTGAACCCTCCCAGCACCTCACTCCCACCTCCCAGCTGACCCTCCCACACTCCGCCCCCCTCCACTATCCATTTAAGACAGATGGACCTACGCACAGCGTCCACGCACTACGGCCGCGCCGAAGGTGCGCCAAAGGTAAGCCCGTCTACGCCCGTCTGCGCCTGGCCCGCGCCCAGCGCCAGACCCCCTGGTCCCCGCTTCAACCACCCCTCCCGCATTACTTACGATGCCTCCACCCTCTTAGCACTTAACCCCGGCCAACTCCCTACCTGCGCCCAAGCAGCACCAGGATACACCCATGGACCCTTCACCTGCCACTCCTGCAAATTCACCTGCGTCAAGTTCCACACCAAATCGACAAACACCAAACAGAGAGCCAACACCAACCACCTCAAATGCATCCTTCTCAACACCCGCTCGGTTCACAAACACGCCATCGACCTTTGGAATCTACTCGACACCATTTCTCCCGACATCGCCTTCCTAACAGAAACCTGGATGAATGCCTCTTCAGCTCCAGACACCACCATAGCTATCCCAGACGGCTACAAGATCATCCGTAAGGACCGCACCATCCAAACAGGAGGAGGCATCGCCATCGTCCACAAGAACACCATCCGCGTCTCAACCAGCTCAGAAGACAACCTTGCTATCGCCGAACACCTTCACTTTCAGATCCACACCGACCCCAAGACCACACTTAAAGGCACCCTCCTCTACAGGCCACCAGGACCCCGCACTACATTCAGCAAAGACATCACTGACTTCATCACCCCACACGCCCTCCCCTCAGAAGAATACATTCTACTGGGAGACCTCAACTTCCACCTGGAAAAGAGCAACGACAATAGCACCACCACCCTCCTGGACAACCTCGCCAATCTCGGACTCAAACAACTTGTTAACACCCCCACACACTATGCAGGACACACACTCGACCCTATCTTCACTTCCAGCAAGCATATCTCCTTCACGCACACCACACCCCTCCACTGGACGGACCACAGTTGCATCCACTTCATTTACAATAAGACCACGATCCATAACCACCCTCAACCAACTCTGCGAAGAAATAGGAACAAAATCACCGTCGACCAGATCTCCACATCACTGCTTCAAAACCCCCCGGCCTACTCAACGAACCCTAACCAAGCCGCCATCAACCTCACACAATGGTTAACTCAAACCGCCCACAAAGTAGCTCCCTTGAAAAAACATCAAATCAAACAAGGCAGCAAGAACGCCCCCTGGTTCAACGATGACCTCAAAAAATCCGAGAAGCTTTGTCGTTCCCTTGAGAAAATGTGGAAAAAAGACCCAAACACTTCCACCCAAGCCGCCTTCAAAAACGCCACCCACAAACACCACCAACTAATCCGGTCAGCCAAGAAATCAGCACTCAAAGACCGATTAGACAACAATGCCCACAACAGCAAGGAACTTTTCAACATCATCAAAGAATTCACCAACCCCACCGCCAGCTCAAACGACATCACCCCCTCTCAAGTCCTCTGCGACTCCCTCGCCTCATTCTTCCATGACAAAATCGCCGACATTCATAAGAGCTTCGACAACCAACCCGTAAACCAGTCAACCTCACTTACCTCCGAACCTGCAACTCCTCCGAATAACCTTTTCGACTGGAACCCAATCACCACAGAAGACACTATTCGCCTAATGAAGTCCATCCACTCAGGATCCCCTACAGACCCATGCCCCCATCACATCTTCAACAAAGCAAACTCCATTATCGCACCCCATCTCCGAGACGTCATCAACTGCTCCCTCAACTCCGCAACATTCCCAGAAACCTGGAAACCCGCCGAACTCAGCGCCCTTCTGAAGAAGCCCACAGCTGACCCCACCGAACTCAAAAATTACCGCCCCATCTCGCTCCTCATAATCCCTGCCAAAGTCATTGAGAAAGCCGTCAACAATCAACTCGCTGCCTTCCTTGAAACCAACAAATCACTCGACTCCTCACAGTCTGGATTCCGCGCCAAACACAGCACCGAGACCGCCCTCATCGCAGCAACAGACGACATTCGAACACTACTGGACAACGGAGACACAGTCGCCCTCATCCTCCTTGACCTCTCTGCAGCCTTCAACACAGTCTGCCATAGCACCCTGATACAACGCCTCAGAAACATCGGAATTCAAGGAAAAGCATTAGACTGGATCATCTCGTTCCTCGCTGGAAGAACTCAGAGAGTCCGCCTCCCCCCTTTTAAGTCAGAGGCCACTGAAGTCGTCTGCGGCGTCCCACAAGGATCATCACTCAGCCCCACCCTCTTAAACGTCTACATGAGCCCCCTCGCAACCATCGCACGTCAACACAACCTCAACATCATCTCCTACGCTGATGACACTCAGCTGATCCTCTCACTCACCAAAGACCCAATCTCCGCCAAAACTAACCTACATGATGGGATGAAAGAAGTAGCCGAGTGGATGAAGCAAAGCCGTCTAAAACTGAACTCGGACAAAACGGAAGTCCTTATCTTAGGCTCACCCCCCTCCGCCTGGGACGACTCTTGGTGGCCAACGGCACTAGGAAAAGCCCCCATACCGACGGACCACGCACGGAACCTGGGCATCATCCTGGACTCCTCACTCTCGATGACCAGACAAGTCAACGCCATCTCTTCTTCATGCTTCAACATCCTACGCATGCTCAAAAAAACATTTCGCTGGATCCCCACCGAAACAAGGAAAACGCTCACCCACGCACTGGTTATTAGCCGTCTGGACTATGGAAACACCCTCTACGCCGGTACCATCGCAAAACTGCAGAAAAAACTCCAACGCATCCAAAATGCTTCAGCCAGACTCATACTTGACATCCCCCGCACAGACCACATCTCCATTCACCTGAAAGACCTTCACTGGCTCCCCGTCAACAAGAGGATAACGTTCCGTCTCCTCACCCACGCACACAAAGCCCTATACGAACTTTGACCTGATTGTCTCAACACGCGCCTTTCCTTTTACACCCCCACCCGCCAGTTACGTTCGTCCAACCAAGCACTCACCGCTGTGCCGCGCATCCACAAAGCCACCATGGGGGAAAGATCCTTCTCCTACTTAGCGGCCAAAACCTGGAATTCCCTTCCCACCCACCTTCGCCTTACTCAAAACCACCTAGCCTTCAGAAAACAGCTTAAAACCTGGATATTCGATAAGTAAACCTCCCCCCCTTCCTCAAGCGCCTTGAGACCCTCTGGGTATGTAGTGCGCTATATAAATCTCGACTTGACTTGACTTGAAATGAGTGGAATAAGTGTTCAAAATATATAAA